>NC_063050.1:6395193-6695193 GCF_018812025.1 Megalobrama amblycephala | reverse complement strand
CACCCCACAAGATGCAGCCATCTTGTACACTCAGTTCTGTTTGTCTGGCTGCATAGGGTCTAAATTCAGGGCTGTCCATTTGATAAGCCCCCTCCGTCAGCACCACCTGTCGTACGCGAGCCAGAATGGGATCCTTACCAGTCCAGGTGCCTACATTCTTGGCTGATACCAAGGGTATGTCTTCCATCATTAATATTCGGTCCTCTGAACAGGTTTCTGGAGAAACATCGGAAACAGGACACCTACTCAAGGCATCAGCGTTGGAGTGCTCCTTTCCAGGCTTATAAACAATAGTATATTCATAAGCCTGCATCATAACTGCCCACCTCTGAATTCGCGGTGACACAAATTGTGGAACAGCTCTCATTTCACTCAAGAGGGATATCAGCGGTTTGTGATCTGTGCAAATTGTGAACCTTCTTCCAAACAGATATTTGTGGAAACGCTGAATTCCAAAAATAACAGCGAGCCCCTCTTTGTCAAGCTGTGAATAATTGCGTTCTGATGGAGTGAGAGTTCTAGACATGAAACTGATGGGTCTCTCTTGGCCATCCTCCATTCGATGTGACAAAACAGCCCCCACCCCATAAGGAGACGCATCACAGGCAAGGATGAGGTCTTCTTGAGTATCATAATGAACCAGCACCTCAGGAGACTGAATGAGCTGTTTGGATTTCTCAAACGCCTCGCGCTGTTCACAACTCCAATGCCATTTCACACTTTTTCTCAAGAGATTATGTAAGGGGGCCAGCAAGGTTGACAAATTTGGCAGAAACCTGTGGTAATAATTGAGCAACCCCAAATATGCCTTCAATTCGGTCACATTTCGGGGAGCTGGTGCTTTTTGAAGAGCTTCCACCTTGTTCAAAAGTGGACGAAGACCTGTAGAGTCCACTCTATGGCCCAAAAACTCTGCCTTTCGCTGCATAAATGCACACTTTTCTCTTTTTAGCCTCATTCCGCCATCCATAAGCCGTGTCAGAACCTCACTGAGCGTGTGCAGATGTTCCTGATCATTTCGGCCTGTTATGAGAATGTCATCTAGGTATATCGCTACCCAAGGAATACCCTGTAGTAAGCCCTCCATGATTCGTTGAAAAATGGCAGGACTGGAAGCCACACCAAAAAGGCAGTCTATTGACCGTGAATAATCCCCTGTGAGTGTTCAGCGTTACATATCTCTTAGAGTCCTCATCCAAGATCACTTGCTGATAAGCATGACTGAGATCAAGCTTGCTGTACTTTTCACCCCCTGCTAACTTTTCCAACAGGTCCTCCAGTTTGGGAATGGGGTACTGTTCCAGTTTGGATGCCTGATTAACGGTAAGCTTGTAATCTCCACAGATCCTCACTGAATTATCTGGTTTAAGGACAGGTACAATTGGAGCCGCCCACTCTGAAAATTTGACAGGTTCTAAAATTTTGTCATTGAGTAACCGCTCTAACTCCACTTCCACTTTTTTTTTCAATGCATAAGGTACCGGCCTGGGCTTATAGTACCTAGGTACCGCATCCTTGTCAACATGAATTTTCGCTGGGGGGCCTGTCCAGGTCCCTAAGCCCTCTTTAAACACAGCTTCATGCCTGGTCAACACCTCCTGAAGTGTCATAGTTTCTGTGTTCACTTGATTCACTGCACTCCAGCATATGTCTAACTCTTTAATCCATCCACGTCCCAGAAGATTTGGTCCTTCGGAGGACACCACCACCACAGGAAGCTCTTTCACCTGATTTCCATGACGAACGATCACATCTGTAGCCCCCAGTATCTTTACTGACTCACCAGTATAAGTTTTCAGGTTAAGAGAACAATCTTTCAAATCAGGGACTTGACCCACATTCCACAACTTAACATATTCCGCGTTCGACATAATAGTGACACTGCAGCCCGTGTCCACTTCAAAATTTACCTCGGTGTCATTCACTTTTAAAAGCAAGGTGATCGGAGAAACTTTTGGAATTTTAGTTTCCACCACACTGTACATAGTGAAGACTTCCTGCCGGTCACTGGCACTGGTTTCCGGTGTATCGCTGATGTGATGAGCTGATCCATGTTTCTCTGTGCTAGACTGCCGTTGCTTGTATTTCCCTCCTCCCCCTTTAGGCTTAAACTTGGTGGAGGGCAAACCAACCCTACACATTTTCCTAATGTGCCCTTTTTTACCACACTTGTGGCACTGCTCTTGCAGAAAACGACATTCATGCTGTTTGTGATCACCACCGCATCTGTAGCAGTGTGAGCGTGGCTCTTTATGCGTCCCTTTGCTCCTTGTTTCAAACTTGAGCACCGCCTGCGTTGACTGTTTAGCGTGCACGTCCGCGAACGCCTTGGTCTGTAACTGTAAATCCAGCACGTCTTTATTTGCAGTCTCTATGGCCTGCGCCAGCTTCAGCGATTTTTCAAAAGTCAGCTCAGGTTCTGCCAACAACCGACGCTGTATTCCATCGGCCTCAATTCCACACACAAGTCTGTCACGGAGCATTTCTTTCAACTTGTCTCCGTAATTGCAATGTTTTAAATCGCTGCACAATCTCGCTCGGTTTGGGATTATAATGGTTTTTCAACAAGTCCACTAACTCACTGAAACTTTTATCCCCAGGTTTGTCGGGGCTCAGCAAATTTCTCATCAGACTATATGTCTGACTCCCAACCGAACTAAGTAGAATAGCCCGTTTCTTTGCAGCATCTTCAATCTCATTTGCATCAAAAAAATGAGACAGTACCTCGCAATATTCCTCCCATGACTGCAGCTTACTGTCGAAAGGAGAGAGAGTTCCAACCGCGAGAGCCATAGCTGTTAAAGCCTGGACGACGATTACTTGGTGTGAACAAACAACGCAAACAATCCAGTCTCCTCATAAACTCCGCGAAGTAACTCCAAAACTTTAATCCTCGTCGCCATTATGTAATAACTTGTCCTTCGAACAAGGAATAGACTGGAGACGTTATGCTGATTCAAACAACGCAGCCGGATTTATTTCTCTTCACATCACTGTAGTGCAAATGTGTATATTAACGCAAGTCACGCAGGACTTCTTTTTTTCAGTTCACCTAACTGCATAGGAACATTAACTATGAAATAAACATTTCGTTGCTTAACTCTTAAATGAAAACCAAAAATAATAATTCTTTTGAAATATCACATTTCCAAATTACTACATCACCTATTTACATCTTTATAACACACAATACATACTCTCACAGACACAAAGAGACTTCTGTAATGTTACTTTTCCAGTATATTAGTGATATATTAGTTATGCTTATGTATTTTACACCAGGGCACTGATGAACTCTTTCACTCATACAGTATATTCTGACTTACCATGTTTAATTTCCAGGTAAATCTCTGTAAAGTTATCTAAGTTTCCCACTCCTGTCTTCACAGCACACCAGTATTTTCCTTGATCTTCTGTTCTCAGATCAGTGATGGTGACGGTGAAGATGTGGGTCATTGTGTTATCGGTCAGAGAGAATCTCTCGTCTTTAGCTGCAGATCCAGATTCAACAACTTTGTCTTTATAAACTCTCCAACATTCTCCTCTGCAGAGATATTTCTTATATGTTTCATATTCAGACTCATAGGGACACCGTATTTCAACTTTTCCCCCTTCATAAGCAGTGAAAGTCAAGATCTTCATCTCACATGCCACCACTAAAACATAAAGAGAGAGAAACAGCTCAGAGCAAACATGGACCTGATTGAGAACAGGTGCTGAGAATAAACACAGAATAAACTCTTACCTGACATGATGAGCAGCAGGTTAAATATGAGAAGTTTATGATCACAGATGAGGATCATTCTGCTTTATCTGTGTGCTGCTGGTGGACAGACTTCATGAAGAACTGCTCTCTCACACACACACACTCTCAGTTTCTCTCTCTCTCTCTGTTATTTGCTCCTCCTCTCTAAGAAATACAATGTCTGCAGCAGGAGCTCCCTTCATTAAATAAATTCAATATTACTTTTTGTTTTTTTGTTTTGTTTTTTTCATTTAGTAGACACAAATAAATTCAGTCTTGGTTTTTAAGTACACTTAAGACTGAAAATATATTTCACCAACACTGATCATCATAACTAAAAGACAACATGCACTGTTAGATAAAATTATGGACCTCAGCAATAAAGTCAAACGTTGTCTGAAGAACAGAGTAGAACACTTATATAGTAACTTATAAAGCAAAATCTAGAGCGTTAACCAACTCAGAACAAAGGAAATCTAAATTCATGTATGGTCTCATCATCCATATTAAAGAAGCATTCTTCTCACATTCACATTCTTCTTAAAAGTATTATACTGTGTTTAACCTGCATATGTGGTCACTTAGTGTCACTATGATCCAATAATTACATTGGTGTCCATAATGAGAGGATGAGCATATCCAACAAAACATTATTTTGATTTGTTCAATTTGCATATTACGTATTATTGTAATATGTGGTGTTTGCCTGAAAAAAGTGTGAAAACGCAAAAATGAAGAATGATAAAAGATTCAGCAACTGTTAAACTGTTTAGCTGTTCTTTCACATACAGTATACAGAAACATGTACCTGCACTTACTATATACAATAAACTCCTGTAAACATGCTCACAGTGGGGTATAGTAAGTCTTGTCTAAAACAGTGACTTTCCTTCACTGAAGAATGAAATTAGAAGACTGAAAGACTGTGCAAAAGAAATTTGTGTGAACAACAATTTACTACCACAGGAAACAATCGGGATCGAGCACTAATGGCTCATGATCCACTGCCATGTATCTTTCCAAATATAATAGCGTACATTCACACAGCAGCAGAATACAGTTGATAATCCTGTATGAGTATTAATATGGTTACACTCACACAGAACCAAACTGTGTTTAACTCCACTTTTAGACATACGCTCACAAACTTCCCTAAGCACTTTTCCCTTGAGTGAATCTACTCCACCCCAATTTACCCCCATGTAACTCAAGTGTCAAAAAACTGTAAATACTATCTCAGCTCCATTGTGTATTCAAGTGATCAAGGGTTTAGGACGTTCAATGTAAACACATTTCAAGGGATCCACCAGTAGTGGGCACTCATGCAACATAAGTGATGACGTACATCTGAGTGAATGAGACGGAGGGAAGTTAGCGAGGGAAGGGCATTAAAAAGTAGACTTAAACCCACACTATAAAAGAACGTCTCAGGTTATGTCTCTCTCAGGGAACGAGACACTGCGTCCCGAAGGGGGCGCTATGGGAACGCCCTCAGCGTGAAAGCGTCTGATGCACGTGTGTCAACTAGTCCAATGGCGAGAGTGAACGTGAGTGGCGAGGATCAGCCCGCCACATCACAGACTTCCTTGAGGAAAACCCCCAACATCAAGGCCTTGGAGGCCGCCATACTCCTAGTAGAGCGAGCTCTGGCAGACAGTGGATACTGCTGGCCGGAGACCTCATACGCAAGTGATATAGTCTCAACTATCCACCTGCTAACCAATTGTATGGACGCAGGGAGACCCCTAATTGCGCGGTCCAAAACAAACAGTTGATCTGAGGTCCTCCACAGGGCAGCTCTGTGGATATCAGGTGTCCAGTGCTCACACTGGACACACAAGAATCCACTTTTCCTGGTCTGGATCTGAGAACAGAGGACAGAAAGCTTGCAGCACTATAGGCCGTGTCATATTGGTCAGAACCTTAGGTATATAACCCGGTAGGGTAAAGGAACACTTTGACCATCCCTGGTGCACACTCAAGGCACGTAGGGGATACAGATATGGCCTGAAGGTCTCCTACTCTTTTAGGGAAGAAATGGCAAGGAGGAAAACAGTATAAACAGAATCAAGCGGCTCAAATGGAGCTGCAGATAAGCCTTCCAACATAAAGACCAACTCCCAAGCAGGAACCCTAGTGCATGTTGCAGGCCTCAGCCTCAGAGTGCCACGAAGGAAACGATACCTCAAAGGGTTATTCCCCACAATTGTACCAACCACAGGGACATGGTACTGCAGAAATACGAGGATAGTTTCCTTGTGGTTGGAGTTCTGGAGTAAAATATGTTCACCACAACCTCGGTTGAGAGACCAGATACTATGAGTTGGGCCCCCTCAGGGGCCAAACCCACAGGTTGAATACTTCTGGGCGGGGTGAAAAATCAAGCCCGTTGCATGAGATAGGTCTCTCCTGAACGGAATCTCCGAGGGAGAGCCGTCAAGGATAGACACGAGGTCCAAGAACCATATCCGACTATGGCCAGTAAGGCGCTACTAGCAGTAGACTTATCCCTTCCCGGCGAATTTTGTCCAGAACTCCTGGGAGCAGAACAATTGGGGGGAAAAAACTTACAGACGTAGCCTCGGCCATGTCTGTACCATGGCATCCAGTCCAAGAGGAACTGAATGTGTAAGGGATAACCACAGTGGACAGTGCGTCGTATCCTGAGACGCGAAAGATCCATATGAGCTTCACCACTTTGGGGTGAAGTCTCCATTCCCCTGGCCTCAGCCCCTGTCTCGACAGGATGTCTGCTCCTATACTGTAGGTCCCTGAAATAAGATTGTTCTCGAGGAGAGCATCTTCCCCAGGGACCACAGGAGGATCTGGTGCGCCAGATAGTGGGCGCAAACGCAAACCCCCCTGTTGATTTATATAAGAGACCATCGATGAATTGTCTGTTTTCCAGACAGCTCGATGACCTCTCAGGTCTGGGAGGAAGAACTTCAACGCATTGAAGCCCGCCATTATCTCCAGGCAATTAGTGCCACGACAGATGATGACTCCTCAACAGCCCTTGAGCTGAGCGGCCTTCCATTACCACTCCCCAGCCTGTGAGAGAAACATCTACCATGAGAGTGACTCAATGATATTAAGCTCCTAACACAGGTCCCTGGGACAGGAACCAACTTTTCTTCCATATAACCAAGGCGCGGAGACACCGCTGCATGATCTTGATCCTAGAAAGTGGATTCCCCCTCAGGGAAAACCCTTGGTCCTGAACCACCACTGTAAGGGTCTCATGAACAGCAGGCCAAAAGGTATCACCGTTGGACACAGCTGTCATCAGACCCAACAGTTTTAGAAAACTGTTTTACAGTGAGTGACTGGCCTAGTTATATTTCCTGTGTGACTGAAAAGATTGCAGCAATACGAGTGGGCGACAGAACGGCCCGCAGCGTCACTGAATCCATACCATGCCCAGGAAGGTGGTTCTCTGTAATGGAGAAAGCACACTCTTCTTGGCGTTCAGCCACAACCCCAATCTTTTATGAGCAAGAACAACATCTCAATGTTGAACTGACCATCTGTTCCGACTGCGCTAATATTAGCCAGTCATCTTATCAGTTCATAATGCGTATGCCCTGCAGCCTGAGCAAGGCCAGAGCTGCATCTACGCATTCCATGAATGTGTGGGGTGATGGAGCTAGACCAAATGGAAGAACCTAATATAGGTATACTTTGCCCCTGAAAGCAAACCCGAGGAACTTCCTATGCTGTAGAAGGATGGAGACATGGAAGTATGCACCCTTTAGAACTATCATGACAAACCAGTCCTCGGATCTGGTTTAGAGTCAACATTTTGAACCTAAGTCTCCTGACTGACTGATTCAAATGATTAAGATCTAATATAGGATGCAACCCTCCATCCTTCTTTGGAACAAAATAGTAGCGGCCCTAAAAACCCTAACTCTCTGCTGGGAGGAGGAACCCATTTTGTAGCTCCTTTCGCAAAAGAGTTTACTTTCTGTTCCATTACCAGAGCCTGCCCATTGAGATACATCTTTGGCAGAAGCCTCAACTCTGCCAGAAAATCCACAAAAGGGAACCAGCCTCTCAAGACTGGTCTCTGGTATACCTAGAGCAGCCACTTTGGTGACCTGAAATACACTGGCAGGAAATAACCCATTTGACTGCTTTATGACCCTCCTCAGAGGGTGCGAACCTGATGCAGCATCGAGTGAGCGCTGAATCAAAGCTTGCTGGAAACCGCTGCACCCCAGAGCACTAAGAGTGATGGGGTTGGCAGATCGGTCCCCTGAGGGCAACGAAGTGGCACGGGCACCGTATACGGAGGTGTACACCGCTCCACCCCGCAGGGGGCTGCCCCAAGAAGCCTAACACCACAGGCGTCAGGATCTACATGAAAGGCTGAACTAATACATGAATCTAACTACTTAAAGTCAGATAAATATGTATTATTTTAATTTCTCAAAATTAAAATTACAGCCAACTGTCCATTTAATTCCTCAAAATTAAATGCAGCAAATGATCTATCAGACAAGTTAATACGGTCTGAAAGAAATGCTATGTATATATAGGCATATAGCCATACACACATCAAATTCATTTAATCTCTCAAAATTAAAGAGATATTAGTGCAGACATATAGCTTTTAAAAACCAGGCAATATCCCACTTAATTCCTCAAATTAAATGCATCAATGAACCACCAGACAAGTGTACACGGTCTGAATAATTGGTTGAATATTTATAACTGCCGTCTGCACACCCTAATCTACGCGTTGCCACGACAAACACGAGATTAGAGCCACATAAATTCTTTATTGTAGTTTGCAGACTCGAAATCTAAGCGTCGCCTCGGCAGACGCGAGATCAGAGCCACTAGAATCTTTATTGCAGTTTGCAGACACGAAATCTACGCGTCGCCTCGGCAGACGCGAGATCCGTGCCACTAGATTCTTTATTGCAGTTTGCAGACTCGAAATCTACGCGTCGCCTCGGCAGACGCGAGATCAGAGCCACTAGAATCTTTATTGCAGTTTGCAGACACGAAATCTACGCGTCGCCTCGGCAGACGCGAGATCCGTGCCACTAGATTCTTTATTGCAGTTTGCAGACTCGAAATCTAAGCGTCGCCTCGGCAGACGCGAGATCAGAGCCACTAGATTCTTTATTGCAGTTTGCAGACTCGAAATCTAAGCGTCGCCTCGGCAGACGCGAGACCAGAGCCACTAGAATCTTTATTGCAGTATGCAGACACGAAATCTACGCGTCGCCTCGGCAGACGCGAGATCCGTGCCACTAGATTCTTTATTGCAGTTTGCAGACTCGAAATCTACGCGTCGCCTCGGCAAACGCTTGATCCAAGGCTATAGATTCTTATTGCTTAAGACTTTATTCCCTCGAGGAAAAAGCCAAGAGGAGCAGAGCTAAAAATCTCGATAGTGCATCACATCGGGAAATATGAATGAACACTGTCAGATCCCCTTCTTTACAAGAACTGACGTGTATGCTCTGCTCTAAAACAAACAACACATGAATCGCGTGTATTCCCACTCGTATAGTAGCGAGGGCAGGGAAGCACACACGACTCAAGTTGCTATTTGCTCGCCAATAAGCTTCTGTCTATAATATATATATATAATGCTTGAGGACAAACAACAATAAATAGACAGAGACAGTTTAACACAGAGCGCTTTGCTGAGGCACAAAAGCTGGAGCCGGTCTTTCCGGATGTGTATTTATACTTTCCTGGTCGTGACGTCACCCGCCGGTGACGTTCACTCTCGCCATTGGACTAGTTGACACACGTGCATCAGACGCTTTCACGCTGAGGGCGTTCCCATAGCGCCCCCTTCGGGACGCAGTGCGAGTTCCCTCGAAAGGGAACTAAAGAATCCAGTAAAACTTGAGATTATTACTTGTGATATTAGAGCAAAATAAATAGATATGAGAACAAATGTATAAAGCTAAATGAAACAACACTCTCTTAAATATTTTGTAATTCCATTAAACATTTTCATTTAATTTAATTTATTTTCATTAAAAAGGCTCATTTCTGTTATTGTAGGCTCGTTTTGTAAATGTTAGCAATTAATTTAGACAAGCACAAACTGGATGCTGGTAAGAGCCGGTACAGGCGTGCCTGCTCGGATATTATTGAGTGCACGCATTTGTGACAGATTGAAATAATATGCATTTAAATTCATAAATCTGAAACGATTGCTCTTGCCTGCTGGAACACTAGGGGGAGATCTCGCGGGTTTCTTCATTCTACATAAAGTTCGCAGTGGGGAAACATCCACGAGATTTATGTTTGTTCATCTCCCTCTTTTCAGGTATTCTAATGATAAAATGTTATAAGGTGTTAATTATATAATGTTTTAGAGTGTGTAGATGTTATAATGATACCGATTGCATTTTGTTAAAGATGTTTTAAACGTTTACTAGTTGAGATGCACGAGCTCAGCCGTGAGTTGGCGCGAGGCCTACATAATGGCGCGAGACCACATGTAGAGTGTTTAACATTATGTATTTAGTGTTGAATGTTGTTAATTTAGTGTCAGTTGGTTGAATTGCATTAAAAAGGTGAATATATTGAGAAATGTGAAAAGTGAATTACAGAGAATCCAAGATATTGATGTATTTTCAGACGAGATAATTGTTTAAAGAGTATTAACATGTTATTTTGAATTGTTGTATCGGATATTCTCATAACAGCTATATAATATGTATTAATTAATGTATTACTTATAAATAACTGAAGATTTTATAATTAACTAAAAATTTTATTAATGGGTGATTCTCACGAAACCATTAAAACACCACGGCACTAATGATTTTAAATATAAAATGTGTAATATAGTAATATTAAAAAGCATCAGAATAAAGACAATACTGTTCTCTACCTTGCACAATGTGTGATTTCAACATAAGAATTTATTATTTTTCAATTTTATTGCATTTTCTGCTGAAATTCTCATTACCGCAATGCGTCCGGCTGTGTCTGAACGTGTGTTATGTTGTAATTTAAACAAATTAACATAAAAATATTTAGGAAAAAAATAAATAGCTGTTTTACTAGATTATTTCAGATGACAGAAAAATTATTTACTGAATATTCATGTATAATAATCATGAAGAAAAATTAGGAAAATGATGTGTCCATGCCAGATGTTCTCATCCTCCACAACACTTTTTGAGGACTGTTTAAGCGCAGAATACATCATTTAAATAGAGTTTGATTGTGAGTAGCCAAACACATGGGCCAGTTACTTCAAGATGGCTACCAGGTAAGATCATATCTTTATATCTCTCCAGTTAAATGTTAAATATTCTCTTGTCAGAATGTTTACACAACATTTCGATTATCATTACCGAAACAGGTAGTTTTCTACATTTCGAAAATGGTTAGATTTACAATTTTTTATGAAAATGTGCTTTATTAAAGTCTAATTATATGCACTGAGTAAAAAATTAGCAAAGCCTTCATGGCTTCTCTATTGTTAGCAAAACATACTGAGGTACCTCATCCTCCGCAACACCATTCTCATATACCGCAACCATTTAACGGCAGTTGCGGTAAAGAGAACTTCTGTTTCGAAAATGAGAATTTAAGCATATTGTTTATTACATTTAAATATCTCTTATGAATTTAATATAAATTTAAAATGTAATAACTGTTGATATTTTGCTTCATGATGTTTCATTGTAGACAGTCAGCAAGTGAGAAAAAAAAAGCTTTAGCAAAGGACAGGTTGACAAAGTTCAGGGAGAAATTATACAGCAACCCAGAACTGCTCGAGGAGTACAGAAGGAAGGAGAGAGAGAGGTTAGGTTTGGAGATGTTACAGCAGGTGTAATTAGCAAAAAACACCCTACAGTGTTAGGAAATGTACATGAGAGTACACACACACACAAACACACACACACAAACACACACACAGCCCTTTAGCCTATAACAGGCCTTTGGTTTGAGTGTACTGTTCATACTGTGGGAAATTCCCACCACACTTGCAGGTTGTGTGACTCTTAAAGTGACAGCGGCCTAATAAATTTGCTGCACTCTGTCATTAATATTAATAAAAAATTTCAGTAGTTTAAATTGTTAATTTTGTTATAATTTAGTAATAATTTTAATTATATAATACATAGTTATTTGTGCTTCTGTTTGTAATTTGTTTTATTTTCTTGTTTATTTACTTATTTTTTTCAATTAATTTCAAAGACTGAAATTAAGCTCTACCCCACCCGACAACATCAGGCCCATTATAGGATGCATGAACACACACACACACACACACACACACAAAGCAACAAGTCTATACTATATGATATACTATATGAGGTGTACGTAAGTTTTTTTTTTTTTAATGTCGTGAGATATGCTAATTTAATGTTGTGCTTTCTTTCCACTTACAGGTATCAAAAACGAAAACAAACTAGCAAAATAAAGAAAACTGAAGAGCTGACTAAGAAGCAACATGAAAAGAAAAAAAGACAGTGGCGGGAAAGCTCAAAGCGTTATTATAAAAGAAAGAAACAGCTTAAAGCTGTACTAGACACAACACCATCTAGTGAGGAAGATGATTCACTTCAGCTTATTCAAGTTATTGAAGAAGCAAATGAAGTTCAAGAAAATCTTCATGAAGCTGCCCCAAAAGAACAGCCATTCTTGTCTCAGCAGGTAAATGTCCCAGTAAAAAAAAATAAATAAAAAATAACATATATTTATATAAAATCCAGTTTCCAATTTTGTCAAATCTATTTTAGAGGTTGACTGAACTTTCAAATGTAGAAGTCAACATTAAAAAGACATAAATTTACTGTTAATTTAGTAGGAACAACTTATATTATTAAAATATTAAAAAGCAAGAGCTTAAAATGTCAGGTTTTATGGTCAGGGGCAACTAATAGGCTGCTGAACATGCCCAGATTGATCACGGCTGATTTTTATCAAAGTATTCAGAGTTATGATGACATGATTTATATATATATATATATATATATATATATAATTCTTTGTAACAGTTGTGTTTAGTTTCAAGTCACTATTAGAGTGAATGAGGTTATTTTCAGTTAAGTTTCCATTTCAGTAAGTATAAATAACTGTATGGTGGTCTACACAATCATTTTTGTATTAATGTAAAATTACTGAACTTAAACATTATTTTAAAAGCCAAACAACAGTGAAAAGTTAAAATAACTGTATAATTATAATTTTAATGTAATTAAGTTTGACTAACACAACATACACTTCTCAAAAGTTCTAAAGATCTTTTTTTAAGTTTTTGAGTTTCCAACTTCCAACAATATATCTTTTTTTTTTTTTTAACAGCGTAATGACATCAACTTAACTCCCCCCAAAAATGAGATACAAACACCAAGAGAAATAAAAACATCTACCCCAAAAGAATCACCCAAAACGAAGAAAAGAAAAATAACACTATCAAAATTGAGGGCAAAGTTGCGCAACACGGAAGAGAAGCTTTTGGACAGGACTAAAGAGATTTTAAACCTAAGGAAAAGACTGAGAAGACTTGAGAAGAGGGAGAGAAAGCAGAGACGTACAAACATGGAAGGCAGAGAGGCCAAAAAAAAAGCTAGAAAGAGAGATCAGATAATATTACCCAACAGCCAGAGAAGATTAATGCGCAGAATTGTTAGCCGCTTCTTTCACCAAGATGAAGTTTCTACTGTAATTAATGGCAAATCTGGTGAAATTCGAAAAAAAGGCCAGATATTTCGCAAGAGAGCCTTGACAAACAACATGGCAAATCTTCATAGAAGATTTCAGACTGAGAGTCCCAGGTACAAACTTTCTATGTCTCATTTCTGTAAACTTAAGCTTGGATCAGCTTGGATCATCCACCGTAGAGTAACAGACAGAGAAACATGTGCTTGTAAAACACATGAGAATTTTGGCCTGAAGATAAAAAAGCTGCATCAGCTCGGAATCGTAGCCACATCCTCTCCAAGTGACATTGTCCAGGCCAGTGTGTGTTGCGATAATGACATGTCCTGCATGTACAGGACATGCAGCAATTGCAAAAATAAGAAATTTCCCACAACACAGGATCCTTCACTGAAAGAAAACATCATAGTATGGGAAGAGTGGGTTACAAAATCTGTACCAAAAAAAGTTACAGTTGGGCCCACTGAAGAGAAGGAAGTGAGGAAGGCTTTCCTTGAGAAGAGACATACCTCCATCGAAAAGCTTGTAGAACTGACACAGGACCACCTCTCAAACTTCTCAAGACACATATACAACATCAAGCATCAGTCTGAAAGACTGAGAAAATTGAGAGAGTCCCTTACTCAGAATGAAGTAGTAGTCCATGTTGACTACAGTGAGAACTACGCTTGTAAATACAGCAGAGAAATAAAAGAAACTCACTTTGGAGGTGGCAATCAGCAGGTGACCCTTCATACTGGAGTTATTTATCTCAGTGGGGGGAAGGTGAAGTCCTTTGCATCACTTTCGGACTGTCTTCAGCACAATGCCATAGCCACAGGGGCTCACCTTGACCCGGTACTGAGGAGCATACGAGAGGAGCATCCAAATGCAAGGGACATCCACTTTATTTCAGATGGGCCCACATCTCAATACCGGAACAAAACCAACTTTTATCTAGCCTCGACAGTGCCATTCATGAGAGGATTTAATTGTGTAACATGGAACTTCACAGAAGCATCCCATGGAAAGGGTGCTCCTGATGGAGTGGGTGGTGCCTTGAAAAACCTGGCTGACAGAATTGTGTCCTATGGTACCAGCATACCAGATGCCAACACTCTTTTTGAGCAGCTAAATCTCAATTCATCTGTAAGGCTCTTTAAAATTACGGAGGAAGATGTCAAAACAAGTGCCGAATTAGTACCACCAGACCTGAAGACAGTACCTGGGACAATGAGAATTCATCAGGTGAGTAAACATATTGAACAACATCTTCAAACTCAAAGTAAATAAACTAAAGTAACTACCTAAAAAAATAGAAAATAATGTTTTTATGTTGAGTTGCTGGATGAAACATCCTTAAAGCTGTAAATAAGAGATGGTTTAAAACTATAGTAAACTGAGAACTGAAATGTAGTTAATTACTGTGTAAAGGTCATTGCACACTGAGTCTGAAATTTTCTCACATTAAAAAATAAATACGACCTCATGTTGTGTCAATCGAGTTTACACACTTCCTCTTTAGTCCGCCATAAAAAAAATTTGGATCAGGTTCGATTTTCTGCGTTTTCGCATCCATAGCAAGCATTTTGATAGGAAAGGATGACAAATATGAAAAAAAAAAAAAGAAAGAAAAACGAAAAAATGCATATGATAATTTTGGACTCAATTTGCAAGGACCTTAATGGGTTACTCCACTCCAAAATGAAAATTTTGTCATTAATCATTTACCCCCACAAAAGCCCAGATGTTTGAAGTATGAAAGACATCGTCAAAATAGTCCATCTGCCATCAGGTGTTCAATCTGAATTTTATGAAGCGACGAGAACACTTTTTGTGTGCAAAGAAAACAAAATATTGAGTTTATTCAACTTGTTCTTTCTCCTCCATGACACTTCTTGCAAGCGCGTTCATGAGTTCACAAGCAGACCACGACACATGCGTACAGATCACGCACAGCGCCTTCTGGGTTTTCTGTCTGTACACTGGCCTCTACGTTAGCAGGTCACGGTGCAAGTTATTAATGACAATTTTCATTTTGGGGTAGAGTAACTTTAAGTATGAGTCCATTGAGGTAATTACCTGCAAACTCTAAAAGAGAGAAGTTTAAGATTCAAAGATATGTTATTTATCTATTATTTGATATTAGTATGTCCATATTTAATATTTAATATATTTAAATCAAAATTACTGTTTGTTTCTCTTTAAGCTGACATCAACAAAAGCAGGCCTTATCTACACCAGAGAAGTGTCCTGTTTTTGTAATTTTGCCCATGGATGTTTCAGTCCAAAAGAGTTTGACTTCCGAGACAATGTGGAGCCAGAAAAGGAGAACACAGAGTCAGTTTTGGAAGCAGGAAAGTGGGTCCTTGTACAATATGATGGAGAACTGTTCCCTGGCACAATCACACAGGTATGAAGAAGTATTTGGTGATATGGATATTTGTTGTCGTTGATGAAAAATCCTTACATTTATTTATGTATTATTTGTTTATTTATTTTTATTCTCTAGATTGTAGATGATCAGTATGAAGTTGACACGATGAGTTGTGCTGGACCAAACAAATTTTTCATTCCATCCATAAGATATGAGGGAGAAAAAGTGTGGTACTACTTTGATGACATAAAAGCGATCATTCCAGAGCCACAACCTGCCACATCCTCAGCTCGACACTTCTGTGTGTTGCCTGAGATCTGGGCAAAGTACACAAACAAACATGTGTAAAACACTAAATTGGTAAAGATGGTAGCAAGAGATGTTGGGGTGGTGATAGAACCACACCATAAAATGTTAGTTTGCGAGCTACCTCCAAGATGATCCTAATACAGTAAACCAGAGTGTCATTTCATTTAACCTCCTGAAGTATAGTTAACTGATTTTCTTCTATTAAATTTTCCTGTTTGCACCACAGCCAATTAATTAAATACCTTGCCAATATAATTAATTCATATTTGTTTTTTGTTTTGAAACAGCCACTAATCTACATTGAAAGAAAAATGTTTTAGGCACACGTTGATATTGCCCTTTTTATTCCTGTTCTAATGATTTTATTTTTTTTATTTTTTTTTATTTTTTTTTGCCATATGTATTTTTCAAACACTACACAATAAAACTGTTTTGAACTTGAATGCATGATTGTGCAAATATTATGTTTTTTCTCCTTTAAAATTAGTTTTTAACAAAAGCTCAGACTAGTATACGTACTATCATTACTGAAATAATTAACATCATTTCCGAAACCTATGTATCATTACCGCAACAGATGTTCATTAAATGTTAATTTAATTAATAGAAACATTGTACTTTGATTTTAAATGCATGTGCAGAATATACAAATTATGTTCTTTCAGGTTTGTCATGTCATTTTGAAAATATGTCAGGTTTCATCGAAATATTTAAAAAAAATTGGTTGTAAATTGTGGAAGGTGTTGCGGTAATGAGAGAAATTAATCAAAAAAAAAAACTGTTAAATTAAAAATAAATATTATTTCAGAATTTCAAGTAACTATGCATGACTATTAATAATCAATTTTTAAAAATGTGAAAATATATGAGCTTTTCTAACAGTGTTGATGTTTTCAGACTGTTGTGGTAATGAGATTTTTTCAGATTTATTTTCGAAAATGTTTTAAAAAAAAAGTGTTAAATGATAAGTAAAAGTTTTAAAATTAATTTTCACAAATACTCCAGACTTTGTTTCTAATGTCTGGGAAAAAAAAAAAAAAGTAAATTTAAGCATTTTTTACATTTTCATGCTTGACATTTTTATAACCAAGATTTCGTGAGAATCACCCTAATAGCTTATGATATTCATTGTAAAAATGTGTGAAAGGAGAAGAGAAGACCATTGATGCTGTTTTGCAAAGTTTATTGTCAATTGTTATGAAAAGATTCTACATAAAGTTCGCAGTGGGGAAACATCCACGAGTTTTATGTTTGTTCACCTCCCTCTTTTCAGAGGTATAACACAATCAATCCCACAATGCACCACAATAACGAGTGGACAACCAATATATGCTCAACGGCTAGAGAATACCCATAATGCACTGTGAGGGTCGTGTCGAATGAATTCCTGCATCTCGCCAGAAGATGGTGCCCACAGCTGAATCATCCATCCATTTCCCAAACCACTGGTTCAATATGGGTACAGTGTAATATCATACAGGTATAGATTCATTTTTAAGATTATTAAATTGTTTAATAATATTTATTCATGGTAGTTTCCATGACAGAGTTAAAGATAAATCTTTTCATTACTACTGACATCTTTTGAAAAGACTGAAAGTTTTTTATGACATCTTTTTTTGACGTCTATATCAGACGTGCAGAAACTTTCATTCTGGCTCCTCAGTGGACGTCTTTTCATAGTGTGCCAAGATGACTTCTGGACATAACTTTCCTTATTGGTAGTTTGTTGTGATTCAGGTTTGACTTTTAATCAACCTGATGTCCATGAATGTCCACAGTCTTTTATGGTCTAACGGTGACGTAGTCACATGTTTCCTGTCCGTCAGAAGTCCTGTCTGAGTGATGTGTAGCTGAAAATATGATGGAGTAGTTGAGATTGTCAGAGGGGCTGCTGGGTAATTGTGCTAAAGCATAAACAGAGGCGTCGTGTTCATCAAATACAGGAAGGACTGAACTGTAGACAGGATGATCAAGAGTGTCACTGATGTTTTCATAATCAGAGACAGTATGAGAGAACTGACAGAAGAGAGTAAAAACAAATGGTTTAGAGTGGAGAAGATGATTATAATCCACTAATAAAAGATCAAACTCAAACACATGATGAACTCACGTCTCTGTTTGGTTCATTATCTCTGTTGGGCAGATGCTCAGTCGGGCCTTGAACGACATCTCTGGGCTGATTTCCTGTTTTGTGACACCAGATTTATTGTTTTGTGGCAAAATGTATTAAAGGCCTTTATTTTGACAGCTTTGTGACACTGAAGTTCAGTTTGACTATGAAAATGAGAGGTAATAAAATGATTCATGAGAAAGACGGTTACCTTCTTTCTTTCGTCTCCATCTGAAGTACATGAACAGTGAGAATCCAAACCCTGTCAGGATCCCTACGACCATCAACATGACCATCATGGCAAAACCTTGAAATACAGACAACAAAACCATGTGATTATGACTATAAATGTCCTATTTCTGATGAAACTTCAGAAAAAAGTCCCTGGACAGGCATTTACTAAGTCAAAAACTTTGAACAACTACATTCTTGATACCTTGTTCTGGTTTTGATGACGCTGCATTATTAGAAGATGAGAGCATCAATATCGCTGAAGATGTTGTTGATGATGATGATGATGAAGGAAATACAGATGTGACGGGTCTGTTAGATGCAGCATCTGCTGTCGCTGGTTTACTGCTGTGATCTGAAGCTGTTGTGGTTGGTTTAGGTGACTCTGAAGTGACTGAAGCACAAATAATCATCTGGTTTAATGCATGATGGTCTGCAGTCTATTGTAGATATGAGGAGAATTAAAAAAAAAAATATTGTTTAAGCAAGACATTTTATATATTGAACATGCATTTCAGAATAAATATAGTTTCATTTTTACAGTCTAATAGTGGCACAAGATCATGTGATCTTTGTACTTCCCCTGATGCAGCTGTTAGTGTCAAGGGTGTGGTGAATATACAGTTACGTATGTGTGAACAGCGATGTGTGTTCAGCATCTTCACCAGTTCTATAAAGTAATCATATAATCAGTAAGCATTTAAAATGGCTGGTAGCATCTCAAATTCTTAGGCTTTTATTTTTTTTAAGAACGACAGGCCTTAAAAAGCCTGGATGAAACACTTGAAAAAAGTGTAAGAATTTGAGTTGTGCAGTTATATTTTCTGTTTCTTTTTTTTTTTATGAACTATTCCTCCATAAATGAAGCTGTATGTCATGTGATGTGTCAGGAAGTGATGCGGGTCAGTATTTGTGTGGTGTGAACTCATCATGGGCAGAGGATATTGTGGTTTCTGTTATCTTGCCTCTTTACATCTTTATAACACACGATACATACTCTCACAGACACAAAGAGACTTCTGTAATACTTTAGTATATTAAATATATATTAGTTATGCTTATGTATTTTACACCATATCTGTGTGCACTTATGAACTATTTCACTCATACTGTATTTTCTGACTTACCATGTTTAATTTCCAGGTAAATCTCTGTATAGTCATCGTATTTTCCCAGTCCTGTCTTCACAGCACACCAGTATTGTCCTTGATCTTCTGTTCTCAGATCAGTGATGATGATGGTGAAGTTGTGGGTCGTTGTGTTATCGGTCAGAGAGAATCTCTCGTCTTTAGCTGCAGATCCAGATTCAACAGGAATGTCTTTATCCAGTACTTTACATTCTCCTCTGCAGAGATATTTCTTATGTGTTTCATATTCAGACTCATAGGGACACCGTATTTCAACTTTTCCTCCTTCATAAGCAGTGAAAGTCAAGATCTTCATCTCACATGCCACCACTAAAACATAAAGAGAGAGAAACAGCTCAGAGCAAACATGGACCTGATTGAGAACAGGTGCTGAGAATAAACACAGAATAAACTCTTACCTGACATGATGAGCAGCAGGTTAAATATGAGAAGTTTATGATCACAGATGAGGATCATTCTGCTTTATCTGTGTGCTGCTGGTGGACAGACTTCATGAAGAGCTTCTCTCTCTCTCTCTCTCTCTCTCTCTCTCTGTGTGTTTGTGCATGTGCGGAGGATTGCGTGAGTGCTTGAGCGAGTGGCGGCTTGTTTGAGTGAGTTTTCATTCTTTCTTTCAATTATTTTGAAAAGTTAGCGTTGTTTAGTTTACTGTTATTTGTAATTAGTTGGGAGTTGTGAAAATGCCGTCAGATTCTGATGGGTTTACTACCTTAACAGCACGGCATGGTTTGAAATGTTTACCGGACGAATCAATCACTGTTGAAGACTGTTTGAAGGCTATTAGTAGCGAAATAGGTGCTCGAAACATTTTGTCAGCATCCAGAATGAATAAAGCTGTTGTCGTGTTCGTGAGGGAAGAGTCTATGGTTCACCATTTAGTGGAAGTTGGCTTATCTGTTGGTGACGTTTTTTTGCCCGTTTTGCCGCTGTCGAGCCCTTCAAAGAAGGTAACTCTTTCCAATGTACCTCTGTTCATTTCAAATGATTCACTTGAGCGATTACTTAGCCGATATGGTAAAATCGTGATGCCGATTAAAATGATCCCTCTTGGTGTTAAAAATCCAGACTTAAAACATGTGATGTCATTTAGACGTCAAACCGCTATGATTTTAAATGCTGAATTTCAACACTTAGACGTGTCGGCGAAATTGACTTTGGCAGGTAAAGATTATTTAATTTTTATCAGCACGGAATCAATGAAATGCTTCTCTTGTCTATGGACATACCAAATTGAAATGTACTAATAATAAGGTGGCTGAACGAAATGAGACTGAGCCTGAAACACCTACTGTGCAACTGCAAGTGGCTCCTGTAAATGATAATCAAGATGGCAGTGATCAAACTGATCAGCGGGCTGAATTGGATTCATTGTCAAAGGACGATGAAATTCCGAAAGAGGACGCAGTGATCAGTCATGCTGAGAATGAGGCAAAGTGTTCAGTGAACGCTAACGAATGTGCCAATGTTCACAGTGCGGCGAGCGGTGGATTTGAGACCGTTGCTGCGGGAAACGACGACTCACTCCCTAGAGAGCCAGGTGAGCTTGTGGGAGTTGGAGTGTTTCGAGACTCTCAAGCACCTTTTGGTCTGTCACAGGATGATGTGGATCAGCTTTCTGAAAGAGGTGAGGCTCAGTCTATGGATAAGAGTTATGACAGTGAGGAATCTGATATTGTGGATGATTTCACTGATGTCAGTTCCCAAGGAAGTGCTGCAGAGAAAAAATGCAGCTTACAAATGAAACCACCATATTATACAGTACAGCAAATTAATGATTTTCTCAATGATACTTTTAATCAGCGAAGACCAAAACTAGAGAAGTATTTCTCTGATTTACAGCTGTTTGTTGATTCTTGCGCCATGGCTATGAGAAAAGCTTCATTGGAAGAGCTTGATCAGCCTAAAAGATATAGATTAAAGAAACATGTTAGTGCTGTTAAAAAAAGACTAATCACACGTCATAAAAAACAGTAATGTGGTCTTGTATATTTAAAGTGATGTATTTTCTTCATTGCATTCTTTTATTTTTTTGTCATGGCAACCTTAAACATTGGAACCTTTAATGTTAATGGTTGTCGGTGCATAAAGAAGAGAGTCACTTTGTTTGATTATTTTTATTTTGTTGCAAGAAACACATACAGATCCGCAAAATCAAGCACAATGGATTAGTTATTGGAAAGGCAGTGTTTTATTAAGTCATGGCACAAATCTTAGTGCTGGTGTTGCCATCCTTTTTTCTTCACGTGTTGGTATACAACCAGTTACGGTTGAAATTATACCTGGTCGAATTCTGAGAGCTGATTTTGTTTTTGGTGATACTCATTTTTCTTTTATTAATGTGTATGCACCGAATGTAGGTCAAGAACGAATCTCTTTTTTTAAAAACACTTTCTGATGCTTTGCTACAGTGTCCTCAGGGAAATATTGTTGTACTTGGTGGTGATTTTAATTGTACGGTTAATTCATGTTTAGATAGGAATCATGATGAACCTCACCATTCTTCTGCTGAAAGTTTAAAGAAATTAATTAAAGAACATAATTTAGTTGATGTGTGGAGGGAGGCCTTTCCTGGAGCTAGACAGTATACATGGTTAAAAGCCAACTCTAATAATGTGTCAGGGGCTAGGCTTGATCGCTTTTATGTTAAGAAGGACAATAGGGGTAGGTTTTTTAGCAGTACGATTTCACCATCTTTTTTGTCTGATCATCACTATGTATCTGTAGTAGTTTCTGTTTGTCTTTCTAAATCCTATAAATCACATTGGCGCTTTAATAATAGACTATTGCAGGACTGCACTTTTTTTCACTCCTTTAATCTTTTCTGGAAAGCTTGGAGAGAGGAGAGGTGTAACTTTCAGTCACTGAGTCAATGGTGGGATGTTGGTAAAACACAAATCGAGTCCCTTGAACAAGCTATCCTTGGGCAAAGCAGTGACTGTACCCACAATAATTCAACTTTTATTGACTCTGTTGCAAATTATAAACTTCTTCTAAAGAATTTATTGGAGGAGTGAGGAAAAACAGCCCTTCTAAGGACCAGATTTGTACAGCTGAATGACATGGATGCTCCAACATCATTCTTCTTTGGTCATGAAAAAAAGCCAAAGGAACAGAAGAGTTTTTATCAGTTGAAAATACCAGGTGGCAGTGTGATTACAGATCAACAGGAAATTCGATCTCATACTCTTTCTTTTTATGAGGATTTATACCGCTCGGAATTATGTTATGATACAGCAACTGATGAACTTTTATGTGACTTATACAAATTAACAGAAGAAGAACGTAGCGAGTTGGATAGGCCTTTGACCTTTGGGGAGATTTCACAAGCTGTTCAAGATTTGAGTTCTGGGAAGTCACCTGGATTGGATGGGCTTACAGCAGAATTCTACAAATCCTTTTGGAATGTGCTTGGACAGGACATGTATGATGTTTTTCTTGAAGGCATCGATCAAGGGACCCTTCCTTTGAGTTGTCGAAGGGACAATTCTAACATTAATTCCAAAAAAGGGGGATCTTGGATGCTTAAAGAATTGGCGTCCGGTTTCTTTGTTATGTGTTGATTTTAAGATTTTATCTAAATCTCTGACCAATAGACTCAAGAATTATATGGCATCAGTCATTCATATGGACCAAACATATTGTGTTCCCAAAAGGACAATATTTGACAATCTGTTCTTGATGAGGGATATGATTACTGTGGCAAAAATGCATAATTTAGACATTGGGTTTCTTGCATTGGACCAAGAAAAAGCGTTTGACAGGGTTGATCACCAGTACTTATTTAAAACTCTGGAAGCTTTTGGTTTTGATCCTTATTTTAGATCCCTCATTGAAATGTTATATAACGAAATTTATAGTATGTTGAAAATTAATGGTTCTTTAACTAGGCCCTTCCCTGTAACCAGGGGAATAAGGCAAGGGTGCCCTCTTTCTGGTCTTTTGTATGCAATTTCTATTGAACCTTTATTGGTCTCACTTAGGAGGCAGCTAAGTGGGTTTAATATACCTAGCGCCCCCAGTGTTGATTCAATCAAACTTACAGCATATGCTGATGATGTAACAGTAGTAATAAAAGATTCAGAAGATGTTACAAGAATGATTTTAGTTTTAAACAAATTTCAGCAAGCTTCATCTGCATGCATTAATTGGGAGAAATGTTCATCCTTGCTTTTGGGAGACTGGCAGGTTGCAGGACCTCCTAGGCTGCCACAGCAATGTAAATGGGCCAGGGATGGATTTAGAATCCTTGGTTTATATTTTGGGACTAAAGGTTACACGGAAAAAAACTGGGAAGGGCTAGCTGACAAGGTAATTCTTAGAATCCAGAAGTGGCGGTGGATTCTGCCACACCTCTCTTTTAGGGGGAGATGTTTAGTTATTAACAATCTAGCAGCTTCAATGTTGTGGCATAAATTTACCATATTAGATCCTCCTAAAGAATTGCTTTTAGGAGTTCAAAAAGCATTTATCAACTTTTTTTGGGATGGTTGCCATTGGCTTCCTCCAGGTGTCCTTTATCTTCCTGTGGCAGAGGGAGGCCAAGGACTAATACATTTGGAATCTAAGATCCTGGCAATGAGGCTACAATCATTGCAAAAACTTTTGTACAGTTCAGATCTTGTGCCTTGGGTTGTGGTTGGATTACATATAATCAATAATTTTGGAGGATTTGGGTTTGATAAACAGTTGTTCCTAATGCAGAAGACCATGATGGAGAAAGTGTATTCCTTACCTTTCAGTTTTTATCAAGGAGTGATTCAATCTTGGAATAGTTTTAAAATATTGAGAAATGAAGATGAACATTATGGTATTTCAGAACCTCTTTTTTTTAATCCTCTTTTTCAGTTATCAATAAATGTGTCATCATCTTTAGCCATGACATTTTTGAATGCTGGGTTATCAAAAGTAATGGACTTGATTGATTTAAAGAATGGTCAATGGAGAACTGTACATTCAATTGCTGATCAAGTTGGGATAAATTCAGTAAGAATTGTGGAAGGATTAGTTAGGAATCTTAAGACATCTTTCCCTCAGACTTTCCTTTCCTTTATCAATAATGGGTTTCAGAATGGTTTTATTTCTCAGACTTTTCCTGAGTTCAAAGTAGTTCCTAAAGATTGGGAAACTGATGTTAACAGTCAGACAAAATTGTTAAAAGGTTATGGTGCTTTGGTGTTCCATTGTATTGGGAAAAAAACTTTTATATCATATTTGTGTTAAATCTGTACATTTGGAACAATTGAAGCAAAGACCAGATACTAAATGGAGATCTTTGCTTTCTATTTCAGATGATATGTATCCATCATGGAGGTTATTGTATAAGCCTCCGATCTCTAAGAGATGTGGAGATATTCAGTGGAGAATACTACATTGTATTATAGCCTCAAATTCTTTTGTGTCAAAGATTAATACGACTGTTTTACCAGAATGTCCTTTTTGTAATGCTCTTGACAGTGTGTTTCATATGTTTTGCGAGTGTTTTAGACTTAACCTGTTATTTGAATTATTGGAGAAAATTATTGTAAGATTAGGTTTTACATTTACCAATTGTCACGGTTCATGAATCCGCTGTCTCATTCTGGTGTCTGTGTGTTCTGTAGTGTGTCACCTGATTGTTCGTGTGGGCGTCGCCGCTGATTATCTGATCAGCGGCAGCTGTTTGCAATTACACCTGCCTATATAACGCCTTGTCTTTCGTCTCATGTTTGTCAGATCGTTGTTTGGAGTCCTGGTGTTGTTGTCTCGTGTTTGCTCGTGTTGTTGTCTCGTGTTTGCTCGTGTTGTTGTCTCGTGTTTGCTCGTGTTGTTTGTTCCTTGGACTGGATTTCTCGTCGTTGTTTCCTGTTTCCTGTTTCCTCGTTTGGATTGTTCTCTGGATTTCACCCACGGATTACAAGGCACTGTTTCACGGACGCACTTCACCAGTCACCATTCATCTGGACTCTCATCGCCCATCGAGGTCCCTGCGTCACCACTCTCCTGCTGTGTTCGTTGTGTTATCTGTGACTGACCATCTGTGTGTGAAGCTCTTAATAAAAGAGATTAACTTGCTATTGCATCCGTCATTATTTACGTGACACCAATAGTCTATTTATTCTGGGTTGCAGATATAAAAGGTCTTGGCAGCAACAGTGTATACTTGCTAATTTTTTAATAGGACAGGCTAAGCTTGTAATTTTAAAGTCTCATCAGTGTAAAAATTCTGGTGAAAATGTGAATATTGTAACTCTGTTTAAGTCTGTTGTGGAGTCTAGAACAGAGTCCTGCAATGGGTTGGGTACCCGCGGATACCGGCATAAAAGTGGATAAAACGGGTGGATTGTGACATGCCTAAAATTCACGGGCGGGGATGCGGGCGGATAATTAACTCCTTGTGGGCGGGTAGTAGCGCGGATGAAAAATATGCGCAATATTTGTATATTACCATTATACGCAACAACGATATGACATTTGACCCATCACGTCACCACCACTGTGACAGTGCGACTTTTGTTGATGCTTCTCGTAGCCTAGTTGCACAGATGTCTATGGCCTAGTTGGAGCAAGCGTTGCATCTCCATGTTTTCTGTGCTGATGTGGTCGTGATGAGTTCATGTAGGCTAACATGTAAGGGTTGCGCTGCCAATAAAGCACCTAAAAGCTGTCACAAAGAACCGGCAAAAAAGTAGCCTAATGATTATGATTATGTAAAATATAGCAAGGAAGGAGACATGTTTATTATTAAACAAGTGTTTTCTGTGTCAGTGGCTGCAAAGATGAAGTTGACGATGCTGACTCGCGATCTTCGCAGTAGTGAACGCGCCTGAGAGAAATGCACATTTCATTCGGATTACATAAGCAGAGAGCAGTCTGTTTTTTTTTCGTTTTGAATTGCTCTGTTTAAAAGTAGACATTCCAATATAGATATTTTCCTCAAGTCTGTGAGGCAAGTAGGCTAAGTTACCTTATACGCTGAGTTTTAGTTCATTTATGATACGAGCTCCAGTTCTCCCCGGCTCCTCCGTGTCGTGATCATCTATTGTCTGCTATATTTACTTAAACAAGAAATTGGTTGATGAAACATTGATTAAAATTAAGATACAATTAATACAAAACGAAATTAACTTTAAAGAATTTTAAGAATTTTTTTAAAAGTTAAGAACTTTAAATTTTAAAAAATAAAGCACTTTAATTGGAATGATTTTAGCATGTGTGATTTATCGCGGGCACGGGTCGGGTAACGGGCCAAATATTAACGGGTCTGGGCGGGTGCGGATTTAATTTTGATATTATCACGGGTGACGGGTCGGATCTGGTGCTGAACTTTGCGGGTACGGGCGGGAGCGGGTCTCCAAAAATGGACCTGTGCAGGACTCTGGTCTAGAATAGTAATTGAATATACGTAGTATCAACATACTAATAATATTCTTTATTTTGAATGGAAATGGTATGTTAGGGGGGCTTTGGTGACTGTGTGTGAGTCAGGGAATCTGGTGTTTAATTGGTAATGTTTTGGTTGGTATATGTTTGGTTAAGTTTTGTTTTAAGGTTTTTAATGTTTATATGATTAAAGTGGTTTGAAAAGTCAAAAGTCTCTCTCTCTCTCTCAGTTGCTCCTCCTCACTGTGAATACAGTGTCTGCAGCTGGAACTCCCTCTACTGAACCTCTTCATTGAATAAACTCAACCTTAATTTGACATTTAGCAGACACAAATAAATTCAGTCTTGGCCTTAGAAGAGATTTAGGACTTTTAAGTACACATAATATGACTGAAAATATATTTCATCAACACTGATCTTCATAACTAAGAGACAACATCCACCATTCAAAAATATTTTACTGCATGTGGCCACTTGGTGTCAGTATGATCCAATAATGACATCACTGCCCATAATGCATTTCACTCGGCGTCCATCTTTGAAACGCCTCTCAGGCATCCAAGTGCAGCTCCTATCTCTTTGAATGGGGAAACATCATATTCTCCAAAGCTGTTTTCAAAGCTTTTGATTAAATTTCATATTTGAAATCACCAATGAAATCTGACAACAACTGTCTCGAAAATTTTGTTTCTAAACACTCGAATCATGAAAAAAAAAATGTATTTTTCAGGATGGGATCAAGCTAATGCGTATGTGCAGTCCTATGACCGATTGGCAATTTTGAATTTTTGAATGTTTAATTAGTCAACTTAAAAACGCAACAATAATATGACTGAAAAAAGTTCTATTCCAAGTGCACCAATTGGTGATAATGAAGTGACAGAAGAGGATGATGAAGGTGGTTCAGTTGTGTGATCTGAAGCTGTTGGGTCATTGGGTTTAATGCATGATGTCACTTCTTCATAATCTAAATGAGGAGGCCAACCAAGATGGCGGTGTGAGGACAAAACACACAAGTGATCAACATGGTGTAAATATAAAACAAATGACATTAGTTAAATTAGTTATCACTAGATATTGTTAAAAAGTCTTTTTTTTTTTTTTAGCGCACAAAAAATATTCTCGTTGCTTTACAATATTAATATTGAACCACTGTACTCGCATGAACTGATTTATATATGTTTTTAGTACATTAATGGATCTTGAGAGAGGAAATGTCATTGCTGTCTATGGAGGCCTCACTGAGCCATTGGATTTCAACAAAAATATCTTAATTTGTGTTCCGAAGATGAATGAATGTCTTAGGGGTGGAGAATGACATGAGGGTGAGTAATTAATGACATTATTTTCATTTTTGGGTGCAGAGGCGTTGTGTGCTCTGTGAACATGATGGCTATTCTAAACTAAATGTGACCATACATGTATGTATTAATTTACTTCTCCTGGTTCATATTCTTCTGTACTCCAGAATGACAGCAGCTGAAATATGGCGTTATTTTACTGTCAATTGTCGAGAGCACATTATTGTGACGCGAGAGCATATCAATTTTAAATGCGCGAGCGCAAATCTGAGTGCTCGCGCGCGGATTTCCTCTGCTCTCGCGCAAATCTGTCCGCTCGCGCGCGGATTTCCTTTGCTCTCGCGCAAATCTGGACGCGCGCGCTCAAATATACAGTGCTCTCTTATGAACTGCCTCTCCTCTCGCTCAGATATTGCGTGTGCACGCTCAAACTGTTTCCTGCGTGCTCAAACGTGTCCTGCACGCTCAAACTGCACATGTGCGCTCACGAATCTCTCCGTGCTCTTGCAGAAATTAATTTGCCTTTTGGATTAAATGCTGTCAAAAGTTATAAACCAATCAGAAGAGACGACTGATCCATGAAAATGCTACATGGAATCTTATTGGCTGAGAGTGAACTGTGCCTGGAATTCTTTCGACAAAAAATATATATTTTATTTCTTTACAATTTAATAATATTTATCAAATGTAACCTAGTCTAACTGCATCACATTACAGGTCAAACCCCTATTTATCTAAACAAACAAACAAAAAATGTTTCTTAAAGTTATTGTGGTCATACGTTTTGTGTTGAATTTTTAAAAAAAAAAAATAGGTAACATTTTACAATAAGGTTTTTATTTGTTAACATTAGTTAATGTATTATCTAACATGAACTAACAATGTGCAATACATTACTGTAATTATTAATCTTTGTTAACGTTAAAAATACAGCTGTTTGTTGGTTGTTTACTTCACAGTGCATTTAATAATGTTAACAAATACAACATTTGATTTTAATAACGTATTAGTAAATGTTGAAATTAACATTAACAAATATTAATAAATGCTGAAGAAGAGCAATTCATTATTAGTTAATGTTAACTAATGCAGTTAAATAATGTTAACGCAACCTTATTGTAAAGTATTACCAACAAACATCTTCTGATTTAAGACCGAACAAGATCAGGGTCAAATCGTCATTCCCTTAATACTTAATGTGGAGATCACATATACCACTATAGTCAATTTCTTTTGAGGTCTGGTATAAAACATGACATACAAAAATACCTAAGCTCTTGTGTATGCACGATTAAGCAAAAGAACGCGATCTTATTCCTAAATGACAATGATTCGGTTATGTCTATTAAACCTTTTGAAATTACAATCATACCAGAATATTTAAACCTGCTTTTGCATTGCTGCTGAAAGCAGTGGTCATGTAAGCTATATGTTTTAAACAGCTTCACAAAGTGTTTTCAACAACATACTATTGCTACATCTGTGTTGCAAACATTAAATAATAATGCAAGTATTGCAATAACAATTTATAGTCTGAATATACACTGATTTCAGCAATTAAAATAAGTAGCTAAATGAATGTTGAAACTAATGTTGTTACACTGTTCTGCCAGTAGGTGGTGACCAGTGACTGTTAAAATGTATTTGATGTATCAGAATGTATTTGATGTATCAGAATCATTAATTCCAGACCTCAAAAGAAATTGACTATAGTGGTATATGTGATCTCCACATTAAGTATTAAGGGAATGACGATTTGACCCTGATCTTGTTCGGTCTTAAATCAGAAGATATTTGTTGGTAATACTTTACAATAAGGTTGCGTTAACATTATTTAACTGCATTAGTTAACATTAACTAATAATGAATTGCTCTTCTTCAGCATTTATTAATATTTGTTAATGTTAATTTCAACATTTACTAATACGTTATTAAAATCAAATGTTGTATTTGTTAACATTATTAAATGCACTGTGAAGTAAACAACCAACAAACAGCTGTATTTTTAACGTTAACAAAGATTAATAATTACAGTAATGTATTGCACATTGTTAGTTCATGTTAGATAATACATTAACTAATGTTAACAAATAAAAACCTTATTGTAAAATGTTACCTATTTTTATTTTTTTTAAATTTCAACACAAAACGTATGACCACAATAACTTTAAGAAACATTTTTTGTTTGTTTGCTTAGATAAATAGGGGTTTGACCTGTAATGTGATGCTAGACTAGGTTACATTTGATAAATATTATTAAATTGTGAATAAATAAAATACATATCTTTGTCGAAAGAATTCCAGGCGCAGTTCACTCTCAGCCAATAAGATTCCATGTAGCATTTTCATGGATCAGTCGTCTCTTCTGATTGGTTTATAACTTTTGACAGCATTTAATCCAAAAGGCAAATTAATTTCTGCAAGAGCACGGAGAGATTCGTGAGCGCACATGTGCAGTTTGAGCGCGCAGGACACGTTTGAGCACGCAGGAAACAGTTTGAGCGTGCACACGCAATATCTGAGCGAGAGGAGAGGCAGTTCATAAGAGAGCACTGTATATTTGAGCGCGCGCGTCCAGATTTGCGCGAGAGCAAAGGAAATCCGCGCGCGAGCGGACAGATTTGCGCGAGAGCAGAGGAAATCCGCGCGCGGACAGATTTGCGCTCGCGCATTACATTGATATGCTCTCGCGTCACAATAATGTGCTCTCGACAATTGACAGTAAAATAACGCCATACTGAAAGGCTTGTTTGTTTGTACTGCGCCCTCTACTGTACAGACGTGAATTTGCATTTCCATCAGCCTGAGGCTTATTCATTTCACTTTTGGTCTAAAAGGGCCTTTACATTTGCCAACAATAGAACTTTTTTGTTGTTATAACAATAAACAAACAAACAGACCAGCCCAGATGAGAAAAAGTGACTAATGCAATTAGTTACTTTTTTAAGAAGTAACGCAATATTGAAATGCATTACTTTTAAAAGTAACTTTCTCCAACACTGGTAATGTTTGCTAACATTTTTATTCAAAAACGTGATTTCTTAAATTAAAAATAACAAAATTGAGGCAAAACATTAAATTCAAATAAATAAAAAAAATCAGAAGATTAAACCTTCAGCAGTTAACAAGTGAGTAAAGTGAATTATAAACACTTGATTTTGATATTCTCAGTTCAGGTGTGCACCCAATAATTCATAATAATGTCAGACTGAACTCTAACATATGTTAGGTCTTCTTATTTGTCACATTAGAAACCTCTATTTTACTGCAGTAATATTTAATTAGTGTTTCTCTACTTTAACACAAGTACAGGGTTTGCGTACACGAATAAACATTTCATAATTAATTTATCTAGCCATTGCAGAATGTAGGCTAATGTTGTATTGTCTCTGCATTATAGTGAAGACGACTCCAAACACATTTCCTATGAAAGACGACCGAGCCAATCAGAGTAAGTATGGGGCGGAGCGACACATGTAGCCCCGCCCCATTCCGCATGTCCTTCTTGTTCTTTTAAATCTGATGGATGCGTCACATCAAGTATGACCAGACTTTACAGTTTTATTTTCATTGCCATCTTTGATATTGCTTTAGTAACTGTTGCTATGGTTACAGTTGATTGAATGCATGTCTTAAAGGAACACTCCACTTTTTTGAAAATAGGCTCATTTTTCAACTCCCCTAGAGTTAAACAGTTAAGTTTTACCGTTTTCTGGATCTCATTGGATCAGGTTTTGCATCACGCTCTAGACGGATGTCTTTAATCAGAGCTCATGTCTCTCTTCTTGGCACAGCATTTCAAAAACACATCGCTCAAGTCAAAAGAAGTTTTAATAAACATTTTTCATCAGATTCAGATATGTAACTAAACAGTGTCACTCAGCTTTACATGGTCATGGACTAAGAGTTGCATATAGTTCCTGTCGTGCTGAAGTCCTGTCTGAATGATCTGTAGTTTGAAACAAGACCGTTGAACAGGTGAGAGTGTCAGAGGCGTCATGTTCACCAAACACAGGAAGGCCCAAACTGAAGCCAGCATGATTATTAGTGCAAATGATCTCTTCATAATGACAGACAGTATGAGTGGCCTGGAATAAGAGAAGAAAGAGTCGCCGCAGTAAAACACTCTTGAGATGAGTAACGACAATGATAAAGATTATTAGAATCCACAAATAAGAGGTTATAAACTGATTGAGATCAAACTCAAACACACAATGAAACTCACTTCTTCAGTAAGCAAGTTTTCAGCCGACACATGAACGACATCTCTCGACTGCACTCCTGTTTCATGACACCAGATTGTGACAAAATGAATTAAAGGCCTTTAATGTGAAAGTTATCAGAATGCTTCATTCTTCAGCATGTAAAATGATGTGTGTTTTGACAGAGAGAAAGACAGTTTTACCTTCTTTCCTTTGACTCAGTCTGAAATAAATAAACGATGAGAGTCCAAACACCATCAGTATCCCCATGACTAGCGGCATAATGATGACTGCTGTAAAACCTTGAAAACAGGAAAAAAACATCTGAAAATAATCCCAAATGTCCTGTTTTTGAGGAGATCTGGACAATCAGATGTGTTTAAGTAACAGAATATGTACCTCGTTGTAATTGTGGTGATAATGAAGTGATAGCCGCTGGTTCAGTCGAGTGATCTGAAGCTGTTGTGGTTGGTTCAGGTGACTTCCTCTCTGATGGAAATGAAGCACATAATCTATAGATGAAAACAATCTAAATGACAGTCTGTAGTTCATGCAGTTATTGCAGAATAGAAACTATTTAGGATTGTTTGCTTATTTGAGCATGCATTCAGAAGAAGTGTTATAGTGGCACAAAGTCATGTGACGCCTTTAGTTTCTTGTGAACTCTTCTGAGTCAAAGCTGTTATTAACGCTTCTCTGATGTCAGGGGTGTGGTGGAAATATAGCGCTGTACTGTATGTGTGACCAGCAACATTTGTTCAGTACAGTCCTCATCCCTCAGAGAGAAGCAACCGTTACTGTTCGTCTCTGATGAAACTTTGATAGCCGATGTCTCACTTCTTTGCAGATGAATTTGACATCATTCCTCAAATCTCTTTCATAATGGCAGGTGATGCTCAGATGCATACAGAAGAAATAACAAATTTAAGTATTTTGAAATGCCTTTATCTCACACTAGTACTGTCCTCCTGGAAAACCTGGACGTTTGAAGTGATAGATGTCAACAGTAATGCTGTTAAATATAAATGTATCCTGTTCTTCATAAATAAAACTGTGTCATGTGACAGGAAGTGATGCGGGTCAGTATTTGTGTGGTGTGAACATCATCATCATCATCATCATCATCATCTGCAGAGGATACTGTGGTTTCTGTTATCTCGCCTCTTTACATCTTTTAGCACACAATACATTCTCTCATACATGCAGACTAACCTCTGTTTTACCTCTGAGTTTATTTCATATGTATTTTACACCATATCTGTGTGCACTGATTAGCCACTTCACTCATACAGTATATTCTGACTTACCATGTTTAATTTCCAGATGAATCTCTGTATAGTCATCATTTACTTTCCTCTCCACAGCACACCAGTATTGTCCTTGATCTTCTGTTCTCAGATCAGTGATGGTGACAGTGAAGATGTGGGTCGTTGTTTTATCGGTCAGAGAGAATCTCTCGTCTTTAGCAGATCCAGATTCAACAGGAATGTCTTTATCCAGTACTTTACATTTTCCTCTGCAGAGATATTTCTTATGTGTTTCATATTCAGACTCATAGGGACACCATATTTCAACTTTTCCTCCTTCATAAGCAGTGAAAGTCAAGATCTTCATCTCACATGCCACCACTAAAACATAAAGAGAGAGAAACAGCTCAGAGCAAACATGGACCTGATTGAGAACAGGTGCTGAGAATAAACACAGAATAAACTCTTACCTGACATGATGAGCAGCAGGTTAAATATGAGAAGTTTATGATCACAGATGAGGATCATTCTGCTTTATCTGTGTGCTGCTGGTGGACAGACTTCATGAAGAGCTGCTCTCTCTCTCTCTCTCTCTCTCTCTCTCTCTCTCACACACTCTCAGTTTCTCTCTCTCTCTCATTTGCTCCTCCTCTCTATGAATACAGTGTCTGCAGCAGGAGCTCCCTCTATTGATATATTTATTAAATTTAGTAAATTAATTTACATTTATTCATTACGCAGACACAAATATATTCACTCTTGACCACAGAAGAGATTTACAACTTTTAATATGCAAGTACACAAAAACACAACTGAATATATATTTCATCAACACTGATAACCAAGATACGTCAAGCATCATTCAAAAGTATTATACTGTGTTTAACCTGCATATGTGTTCACTTAGTGTCAGTATGATCCAATAATTACATTAGTGTCCATAATGAGAAGAACAAAACATTCTTTTTGCAATATTATGTCTAAATGTGGTGAAAACACACACACACAAAAAGATTGACAAAAGATTCAGCAACTGTTAAACTCTTTTGCTGTTCTTTCACATACAGTATACAGAAACATGTACCTGCACTTACTATATACAATTAACTCCTGTAAACATGCTCACAGTGGGGTATAGTAAGTCTTGTCTAAAACAGTGACTTTCCTTCACTGAAGAATGAAATTAGAAGACTGAAAGACAAAAGAGATTTGAGTGAACAAGAATTTACTACCACAAGAAACAATCAGGGTCAAGCACTAATGGCTCATGATACAACTGCCATGTATCTTTCCAAATATAATAGAGTACATTCACACAGCAGCAGAATACAGCTGTTAATCCTTAATATGGTTACACTCACACAGTTCTGTTATTTTTTATTTTCAGGACCCACAACTGTGCTTTGTGAATGAGCTCTGTGTGTTTCAAGTGTGATTTTGGTAACTTACAGAGACTTTGTGTCATCTGAAGGTTTTATATCAAGTAACAGTCCTTCACTGGAACCGGACTGTGTTTAACTCCACATTTAGACATACGCTCACAAACTTCCCTAAGCACTTTCCCTTGAGGGAATCTACTCCACCCCAATTTACCCCCATCTAACCCAGTGTCAAAAGATCAATGATCAAGGGTTTAGGGCGTTCAATGTAAACACATTTCAAGGGATCCACCAGTAGTGGGCACTCATGCAACATAAGTGATGACGTACATCTGAGTGAATGAGACGGAGGGAAGTTAGTGAGGGAAGGGCATTAAAAAGTAGACTTAAACTCACACTATAAAATAACTAAAGAATCCAGTAAAACTTGAGATTATTAGAGCAAATTAAATAGATATGAGAACAAATGTATAAAACTAAATTAAACAACACTCTCTTAAATATTTTCTAATTTCATTAAACATTTTCATTTAATTTAATTTATTTTCATTAAAAAGGCTCATTTCTGTTATTGTAGGCTCGTTTTGTAAATGTTAGAAATTAATTTAGACAAGCACAAACTGGATGCTGGTAAGAGTGCACGCATTCAATCCCACAATGCACCACAATAATAAGTGTACAACCAATATATGGGCTGCATTCCAGTTCGTTTTTTAAATGCCCTTCCCTCGCTAACTTCACTCGGTCTCGTTGACTTGGATGTATGTCATTGCTTACGTTGCACGAGTGCCCACTTCTGGCGGAACCTTTGTATGGGCTGAACTGGAACGTCCTAAACCCTTGATCACTTGGAATCCGCAATGGAGCTGATTTATTATTTATTTTTTCCCCTTACAAAATTGTTTAATACAGCATTCTATATGTATATATGTGTGTTTTAAATGTTTAAAAAATAATTAATATATCATAGAGTTGTTTGTGGTGGGGTAAATTAAACGCGATGTGCGGTGACGTCACTATCGTGTTTCATTGTGGGTTATGGAGCTGGGGTCTGTCCATATAAACTTCCCTCATCCACTTCACGAAGTGGAACGCACTTCAAAATGGCGGCAGGGATTCCCCCGAGGGGAAGTGTTTAGGGAAGTTTGCGAGTGCGTGTCTAAAACCGAACTGGAACGCAGCCATGCTCAACGGCTAGAGAATACCCATAATGCACTGTGAGGGTTGTGCCGAATGAATTCCTGCATCTCGCCAGAAGATGGCGCCCACAGCTGAATCATCCATCCATTTCTCAAACCACTGGTTCAATGTGGCTACAGTGTAATATCATACAGGTATAGATTCATTTTTAACATTATTAAATTGTTCAATAAGATTTATTCATGGTAGTTTCCATGAAAATGTTCAAGATAAATCTCAGTAATTTCATTACTACTGACATCTTTTGAAAAGACGTCCACTGAGGAGCCGGAATGAAAGTTTTTTTTAAGACATCTTTTTTGACGTCTATATCAGACGTGCAGAAACTTTCATTCTGGCTCCTCAGTGGACGTCTTTTCATAGTGTGCCAAGATGACTTCTGGACATAACTTTAGGTGTGAATCAGGTTTAATCAACCTGATGTCCATGAACAGTCTTTTATGGTCTAACGGTGGTGTGGTCACATGTTTCCTGCCCGTCAGAAGTCCTGTCTGAGTGATGTGTAGCTGAAAATCTGATGGACGAGTAGGTGAGATTGTCAGAGGGGCTGCTGGGTAATTGTGCTAGAGGCGTCAATAGAACAGAGGCGTCGTGTTCATCAAATACAGGAAGGACTGAACTGTAGACAGGATGATCAAGAGTGTCACTGATGTCTTCATAATCAGAGACAGTATGAGAGACCTGACAGAAGAGAGTAAAAACAAATGGTTTAGAGTGGAGAAGATGATTATAATCCACTAATAAAAGATCAAACTCAAACACATGATGAACTCACGTCTCTGTTTGGTTCATTATCTCTGTTGGGCAGATGCTCAGTCGGGCCTTGAACAACATCTCTGGGCTGATTTCCTGTTTTGTGACACCAGATTTATTGTTTTGTGGCAAAATGTATTAAAGGCCTTTATTTTGACAGCTTTGTGACACTGAAGTTCAGTTTGACTATGAAAATGAGAGGTAATAAAATGATTCATGAGAAAGACGGTTACCTTCTTTCTTTTGTCTCCATCTGAAGTACATGAACAGTGAGAATCCAAACCCTGTCAGGATCCCTACGACCATCAACATGACCATCATGGCAAAACCTTGAAAACAGACAACAAAACCATGTGATTATGAGTCTAAATGTCCTATTTCTGATGAAACTTGAGAAAAAAGTCTCTGGACAGGCATTTACTAAGTCAAAAACTTTAAACAACTAAATTCTTCATACCTTGTTCTGGTTTTGATGACGCTGCATTATTAGATGATGAGAGCATCAATATTGCTGAAGATGTTGATGATGATGATGATGATGATGATGAAGGAAATACAGATGTGACGGGTCTGTTAGATGCAGTATCTGCTGGTTTACTGCTGTGATCTGAAGCTGTTGTGGTTGGTTTAGGAGACTCTGAAGTGACTGAAGCACAAATAATCATCTGGTTTAATGCATGACAGTCTGCAGTCTATTGCAGATATGATGAGATTAAAAAAAAAAAAAACTAATATTGTTTAAGCAAGACGTTTTATATATTGAACATGCATTTCAGAATAAATATAGTTTCATTTTTACAGTCTAATAGTGGCACAAGATCATGTGATCTTTGTACTTCCCCTGATGCAGCTGTTAGTGTCAAGGGTGTGGTGAATATACAATGACGTATGTGTGAACAGCGATGTGTGTTCAGCATCTTCACCAGTTCTATAAAGTAATCATATAATCAGTAAGCATTTAAAATGGCTGGTAGCATCTCAAATTCTTTGGCTTTTATTTTTCTTCAAAGAATAATAGGCCTTTGAAAAGGCTGGATGAAACAAGTCTAAGAATTTGAGTTGTGCAGTTATATTTCTGTTTTTTTTTTTTTTTTTATGAACTATTCCTCCATAAATGAAACTGTATGTCATGTGATGTGTCAGGAAGTGATGTGGGTCAGTATTTGTGTTGTGTGAACTCATCATGGGCAGAGGATACTGTGGTTTCTGTTATCTCGCCTCTTTACATCTTTATAACACACGATACATACTCTCACAGACACTAAGAGACTTCTGTAATACTTTAGTATATTAAATATATATTAGTTATGCTTATGTATGTTACACCATATCTGTGTGCACTGATGAACTATTTCACTCATACAGTATATTCTGACTTACCATGTTTAATTTCCAGATGAATCTCTGTATAGTCATCGTATACTTTCCTCTCCACAGCACACCAGTATTGTCCTTGATCTTCTGTTCTCGGATCAGTGATGGTGACAGTGAAGATGTGGGTCGTTGTGTTATCGGTCAGAGAGAATCTCTCGTCTTTAGCTGCAGATCCAGATTCAACAGGAATGTCTTTATCCAGTACTTTACATTTTCCTCTGCAGAGATATTTCTTATGTGTTTCATATCCAGACTCATAGGGACACCGTATTTCAACTTTTCCTCCTTCATAAGCAGTGAAAGTCAAGATCTTCATCTCACATGCCACCACTAAAACATAAATAGAGAGAAACAGCTCAGAGCAAACATGGACCTGATTGAGAACAGGTGCTGAGAATAAACACAGAATAAACTCTTACCTGACATGATGAGCAGCAGGTTAAATATGAGAAGTTTATGATCACAGATGAGGATCATTCTGCTTTATCTGTGTGCTGCTGGTGGACAGACTTCATGAAGAGCTGCTCTCTCTCTCTCTCACTCTCTCTCTCTCTCTCTCTCTCTCTCACTCTCACACACACTCACACACAGTTTCTCTCTCTCTCTCTCTCTTTCCTTCCTTCCGGTTTGAAGTGGGAGAGGAGTCACGGTGAGGGGGGAAGTTTATGGACTTTTCTTTTTTTTCTTTCTTACTTAAAATTGATATCTAAAAGCTGTCATAAAATCTAGAGATAAAATTTTAGTTTGAGGTTTCATTGACGGTGTGTGAGGAGTTCACGTGGCGAGTGCAGGGATGGCGTCGCACCTGGATGTGCGAACGCCGTCACTGTCGCTCCGTCACGGAATTAGATGCATCACTCAAGTTGGAGAACAGTTGATGTTGCTGAGCAAGTGGGACATGAAAACATAATTTCAGCATCCCGGATGAATAAGGCCGTGGTGGTTTTTTTGAAGGATGAACAAATGGTGAATCGGTTGGTAGAGAGCGGCATTGTGGTAAGTGGAGCTTTTGTTATTGTTCAACCTTTAGTATCTCCAACTGTAAAGGTAATAATTTCAAATGTGCCGCCATTTATTCCGGATGAGGATATACAGCGTGAGCTAGGTATGGAAAGTTTGCGAGTGGAATTAAGATGGTGCCGCTTGGTTGTAAACATGAATCCTTGAAGCACGTGTTGTCCTTCAGACGGCAGGTGTTTATGTTTTTGAATGCTCCGACTTTAAACGTGTCCTTTCGTTGCGTGTACGAAGGAAAGTCGTACATGTTGTATGCAAATACTGGAGAATTGCGATGTTTTGAATGCGGTTCTGTAGGACATGTAAGATTGTCTTGCCCACAAAGGGATGAAGTGGTAAATGAGACAGGTCAGAGTAAGGATTTGAAACTTGGGTAAAGTTGGTTTTATATTCGCACATTCGGACATCCGTATTCAATAGCCTTGTTAATCACACTACATTGGACATTCAGTGGACATTCACAAGTAAATATGCCATTAAAACAATACTTGCCTATTTTGATCGACTGTGAAAAATGTTGTAAGTTGACAATCGTTGGTTGTCAATATCATGTCGGTGCTTAAAATTCGCAAACATTAATTTATTGCACATTTATTGGAAAGTCTGAATTTATCAGAAGTCCGAATGTGTGAATATAAAACCAACTTTACCGAAGTGGATTTGAATGGTGGTGTGGAGGAAATTATCGTGAAAGAAGGAGTGGAAACTGAGGATCAAAATAAGGGGAATGAAAAGGATCAAGGTAGTGTTGGTATTGAGGGTGAAACTAATGGTTCTGTGTTGAGGGTAGTAGAGGATATTAATAGTGAGATACAGGTGTTTGAAGAGAAGGTGAGGACAGAAAATAAAAGGAAAGAGCAAAGAGGAAAGGTGGAAAGTACTGAAGAAGTGATGTTAGTTGATGGGGATCAGTCAAGTGTTGCAGGGATGGTGATTTTGGAGGAAAATCAATCTGGAGAAATGGTTGATAAGGGAGGAAAGGAGGAAAGTGAGGATGATGCATTGTCAGACATATCAGATGTGTCAAATTTATCTCAGGTGGGATGTGAACAGGTTTATTCTTTGGTAGAAATAGATGCTTTTTTGGATGAGACTTTTGGGAAAGTAGCAGAAGTGAAGGATTACTTCGTTGATACTAAGAAATTTGAATGTTCTGTTTTATACTGGATGAAACGAGTTGGAGAAGATAAACTAAGTAAGAGGAAGAGGTTCTGTTTGAAAAAGTTTGTCACGAAAATAAGGAAGGGGAAAACCCCAAAGAAAAGGAAATTTAATTAAATTGAATAATGATGTGTAATTCACTAAGGGTGTCTTTATTTCTTCTTTTTCTGTCTCTCTTTTCCCTCTTTTGGAACATTTTTATGGAGGTTGTAAGAGTAGGATCTTTAAACATAAATGGGGGAAGAGATAGGGTTAAAAGAGCAATGATTTCTGAATTTATTAAATTAAATGATGTTAAAGTAATTTTCTTACAAGAAACACATTCTGATAGAAATAATGAAGTGGAGTGGTATAGATGGTGGGAAGGGGAGTGTAAATTAAGCCATGGGACAAATTTTAGTATGGGTGTTGCAATTCTCTTCTCGAAATCTTTGGCTTTAAAATTGTGACAACAATAAAGATAGAAAAAGGTAGAGTTTTATTAGTTATAGCAGAAATTAAAAGTGTTACATTTCTTTTCATTAATGTATACGCTCCAAATATAGGATTGCATCGTGAAATAACATTTCAGAAGTTAAATGATGCAATAAAGCAATATGATGATGGTAATTATTGTGTTGTAGTAGGAGGTGACTGGAATTGCACAACTAATTTTTTACTGGATATGAATGGGGAGGAGCCTCACTAAAAATCCAGTAAGGTATTATTTGATGTCACAAAGAATTTTAATTTAGAGGATGTGTGGAGAAGTAGGAATAAGATTGTAAAGCAATATACCTGGATAAAGATATTAGATTCTGTTATGACAGGAGCTAGATTGGACAGGTTGTATATAAGTAAATCAGAAATGAATAGAGTTATTAATACTAAAATTTTACCGAATGGCTTTTCAGACCATCATATGGTGACTTTAGACTATAATATTGTAAAAGTGTCAAGATCTACATTTTATTGGCATTTTAATGTAAAATTGTTGCAAGGCAAGGAATTTTTTGAGAAATTTTGTATTTTTTGGGAAATTTGGAGACAGAGAAAAAATAATTTTGAAAATATGACTCAGTGGTGGGAAGTGGGAAAAGCACAGATCAAAGTTTTTTGTCAACAATTTTCTTATAATGTTACTGTTGCAGTGAAGAGAACGGTTACAAATTTGGAGATTGAGATTAATGAAATGGAAAAAAAAATGATTGATGTTGATAACAATGGGTCAATGAATATTGTAAAAAAGAAAAAAATGGAGCTGAAGTCATTGTTGGAACAAAGAGTTAAAGGTGCACTAGTTAGAGTTAGAATGTCTTCAATTAAGGAAATGGATGCTCCAACTGCTTTTTTTTTTGGACTTGAACGGAAAGAAGCACAAAAGAAATGTATGCTGCATCTTAAAAGAAATGATGGATCAATTACTTCAGATCCAATAGAAATGAGAATGATTGGGATTGAATTTTATAAAGATCTGTTTGGAAATATAGACTGTGATTTTGGATCTATGGACCAGTTATTAAGGGACCTTCCTAAATTAAGGCCTGAGGAAAAAGAGGAACTGGACAAAATGATCTCTTTTGATGAACTTTCACATGTCGTGCAACAGCTTTCTACAGGAAAGTCACCAGGAGTTGATGGGTTACCATCAGAATTTTATAAAGCCTTTTGGGGTATTTTAGGAAAAGATTTGTATGATGTGTTTTGTGAGTGTTTTGAAAGAGGATGTTTACCAAAAACCTGCCAGAGAGCTGTGTTGTCACTTTTGCCAAAAAATGGAGACCTAGGGTTGTTAAAAAATTGGCGCCCAGTGTCATTAATGTGTTTAGACTATAAAATACTGTCTAAGTGTTTAGCCAACAGATTAAAGAAATTTTTGCATGTTGTGGTAGAAAGAGAACAAACTTACTGTATTCCTGGGCGTACAATAATGGACAATTTGTTTCTTATGAGAGAGCAGCTTTATAGTTTAGCTATAGAACCTTTTCTATGTAAGCTGAGAACTGAATTAAAAGGTTTATTGATACCTGGTGATATTTTAAGACAAAGGTTTTCCATCTCTGCTTATGCTGATGATGTAACCGTTTTTATCACAAATCCAAATGATGTTCAGGTACTTTGTAAAAATTTAAACCTGTATGAGAAATGTTCTTCAGCTAAAGTAAACTGGGCAAAGTGTGAAGGGTTTATTGTGGGTTCCTGGGTTGAAAAGGGGATACCTAAACTTCCTGAAGGATTGAAATGGGGGAGGGAAGGTATGAAAGTGTTGGGGGTGTATTTGGGTTCTGAGAAGTATAAAGAAAAGAACTGGGAGGGTCTGCTTGAAAAGGTTGTTGCCAAGTTGTCTAAGTGGAATTGGCTATTACCCGAATTATCTTATAGATGCAGAGTTTTAATTATAAATAACTTGACTGCCTCTATGTTATGGCACAGACTGAATGTACTTGAGCCAACAGATGAAAGCATAAAGGATATTCAGAGGAAACTGGTGGACTTCTTCTGGTCTGGTCAGAAATGGATTCCTGGGCCTGCACTTTACTTACCAGTGAATGAAGGAAGGCAAAGCCTAATAGAGGTACGAAGTCGTATAAATGCCTTTCGGTTACAAGCAGCACAGAGACTGTTGTATGAAGAGAATGTTGGGTGGATTAATGTTGCTTGGGCTCTTCTACGAAAAACATCTGGCCTTTTGTATGATAAACAGCTTTTTTTACTACAAATTGATGAAGTGGATTTGAAGGAGTTAACACCTTTTTATAAGTCAATGATAACAGCTTGGAAAAAGACATTTTTTATACACAGAGACATTTTAAACCCTGAGGACTGGATATTGGGAGAACCGTTGTTCCATAATCCATTAATAAGAACGAAGATTTTGTCCTCTAAATCGGTGGAAAGCTGTTTTGTGAAGGCGGGGTATGTCAAGTTGGGTGATTTGAGAAGTGGTGATGGCTGGAAAACAGCTGAGTCATTGCAGAATGCTACTGGACTGAGATCTCTTTGCCTTCTGAGGAAAATAATAGAGGAAGTGTGGGCAGCTCTACCTGGTGCAAGTAGAGAGGCATTGTCTAAGGATGGGAAGGGGGAATATACTTTTCCACCCATAAAATTATCAGCTACTGTACGAGAGGAGAATGAGATTCCTGTTGAAATGAGTTTTCGCAAGTCGCCAAAATACGTACCAATACGTACATATCACTGCAGTTTCCAACAGAAATGAACACTAGAGGCAGTAAAACTGCAAGCGCTTTTAATCGTTTTCATACACCGTTACAATTATGGGGGCAGATTATTGAATAATAAAGACCTGTTTTACGTCTCCTTGCACAATATTATATTATGACTTCAAAACGCTTTTTTTCAAATCAGAACAAATCAAAACGTACCATTTTCACATTTATCTGTTCAGGCAAAAAAAAAAAAAAAAAAACACTTTTAGCACCACTCAGTGCACATTTCATATTGAAATGCAGTGATATGTATTGGTACGTGTTTTGCGACTCGCGAAAACATTCCCACAGGTACGTTTTTCCAATGAGTCCACGCTGCCATAATGAGAGGGCAGGCATTTTAAATAATAAAATATTACTTTGACATTGTTCAATTTGCATATTATGTCTAAATGTGGTGTTTGTCTTAAAAAGTGAGAAAATGTGAAAAATGAAGAATGACAAAAGAAGCCGTTTTGCTGGTCTTTCACATACTATATACAATAAAGGCCTGTAAACATGCTCACAGTGGGATATAGTAAGTCATTTTCCTTCATTGAAGAATGAAATTAGAAGACTGAAAGACTGTGCAAAAGAGATTTGAGTGAACAACAATTTACTACCACAAGAAACAATCGGGATCGAGCACTAATGGCTCATGATACAACTGCCATGTATCTTTCCAAATATAATAAAGTACATTCACACAGCAGCAGAATACAGCTGTTAATCCTTAATATGGTTACACTCACACAGTTCAGTTTCAGGACCCACAACCACATTTATTTTGCAAATCCATGCTTTGTGAATGAGCTCTGTGTGTTTCATGTGTGATTTCGGTAACTTACAGAGATGTAGATAGCTTTCTGTCATCTGAAGGTTGCATATCGACTGTCTTTCATCAGAGCTGCTTACTTGCGTCAGTTTTGTGATCTGTGCATGACCAAAGTCCCTTTAAGACAAGTCATTTCACTCGGCGGCCATCTTTGAAACGCCTCTCAGGCATGCAAGTGCAGCTCCTATCTCTTTGAATGGGGAAACTTCAAATTCTCTAAAGCTGTTTGCCAAGCTTTCGATTAAATTTCCTATTTGAAATCACCAATGAAATCTGACTACAACTGTCTCATTAATTTTGTTTCTAAATGATCGAATCATGAAAAAAAACAAAAAAAACACCATTTTTCAGGATGGGATCAAGCTAATGCGCATGTGCGCGTCTCTATAGGAGGCGTGTGTCTGACTGTTTCTATAGGTCGCTCAGCCCCATACCTAGTCCATCGTCTTTCATAGGCTTACATGCTAGGAAATGTGTTTATAGTCGTGTAGGACGGAGTATATGTAATTCGAATCTATATGAACTAGAAAAGCTTTGCAGTTTTACAAAGCCTTCATTATGATGCACGGAAGGGAAAAAACATTAGCCTGAATCTAGCAACGTCTTTGAAATGATTGTTTTGCTAAATTAAGTTGGTCTTTAGGCTAACGCTCGAACAACCCCACTACATTTAAACAAAAATGAACTGGTTAATTATTCACAGCAGGAGGGTCGGGTCTTCAGGTCGAGGAATGAATTACGAATTACATGATTCATGAAATGTTATTACTTCATATCACCATAGTATGAGAAAGAAAATGAAAAAGATGTATCAGTAGCCTATGGTTTAATTAAATGATTGAGTGGGTGTAAGTTCAACCAGAATTCATCATGTTGTTACGGACAGATAGGTCGGAGACAACAGGAATACAATAAGATGGTATTTATTGGATCAACAGCAGGTATAAACAAGGATGCAGGTAAGTGAACGGCAGATATTGACTTTGGTGAATGGGAAGATGAATATCGATACTGAACCTTTGTGTTGCAGGAATGATGATCGTTCATTGGAGAATGGTCTGGCAGGATGACGGAAATCGGGAGAACAGCACACAGACGAAACCACAGGAGGAAACAGGGAACACGCTGGAGTAGAAGTGATAAGTATCATGCAAGTCCTTGAGGTAAGCATAAGAAGTCCTTTTGCAAACAAGACCGGACAACCAACTGAGGTGTGGTGAGTTTATATAGTGTGCTGATTGGGTGCTGATTGATGATGCGTGTGATCAGAACTCGGGTGAGGGAGTGCGCTGTGACTGGGTGATGGTGGAGCCTGGCGGACACGTGATGTACCTTTGTATCAAAATATGTCTGTTTCCATTTCTGCAGACATGAGATATGGCAAGATCTGCAATATTCTCTTAAAGGTGTCAAAACAACACCTTCTAAATCTATTTTCATCTATCTTTGACATTTGACCAGTCACTCTGACCTAGCTGTTACACCAACTATGACATAATGTTGCTTAGTTGGGGACACTTGACATTTGATATTCAGCAGTGCTTTTGATCTGCCTGCATTGACACAATTCTTTAAGAGCTGCTGTGCAGCCAGAATTATACACCAGTTATCACTGTAAAGCTGCTTTGACACAATCTGCGTTGTAAAAAGCGCTATATAAATAAAGGTGACTTGACTTGACGTGGCATAATGGATAAGTCTGTTTTACCTTTTCTTATTTAGACCAAAACATAGATTTAAGAGAGCATAAGTTTCACTTATTGCTTCTTCTTTTTGCTTCTCCTTTCATTCTGCAAATATCTTCCTTTGTTCCTTCTTTCTCTATACTCTGATCTTCCATCTTCATCTGTTAGATACAATACTCTGGATTTTATTATAAACTATTATTTTATTTGATTAATTTGTTTGTCTCTGTAATTTTTATTTAATACATTTATTATTCCTAATTCAAATTTGATCCCTGACATAATCATTGGCAGACTGTCTGGATCTCATTGGATCAGTTTTGCATCACGCTCTAGACGGATGTCTTTAATCAGAGCTCATGTCTCTCTTCTTGGCACAGCATTTCAAAAACACATCGCTCAAGTCAAAAGAAGTTGAACTTTTAATTGAACATTTTTTCATCAGATTCAGATATGTAACTAAACAGTGTCACTCAGCTTTACATGGTCATGGACTAACAGTTGCATATAGTTCCTGTCGTGCTGAAGTCCTGTCTGAATGATCTGTAGTTTGAAACAAGACCGTTGAACAGCTGAGAGTGTCAGAGGCGTCATGTTCACCAAACACAGGAAGGCCCAAACTGAAGCCAGCATGATTATTAGTGCGAAAGATCTCTTCATAATGACAGACAGTATGAGTGGCCTGAAATAAGAGAAGAAAGAGTCACCGCAGTAAAACACTCTTGAGATGAGTAACGACATTGATAAAGATTATTAGAATCCACAAATAAGAGGTTACAAACTGATTGAGATCAAACTCAAACACACAATGAAACTCACTTCTTCAGTAAGCAGGTTTTCAGCCGACACATGAACGACATCTCTCGACTGCACTACTGTTTCATGACACCAGATTGTGACAAAATGAATTATGCAGATAATAAAATGCTTTATTCATCAGCATGTAAAATGATGTGTGTTTTGACAGAGAGAAAGACAGTTTTACCTTCTTTCCTTTGACTCAGTCTGAAATAAATAAACGATGAGAGTCCAAACACCATCAGTATCCCCATGACCAGCGGCATAATGATGATTGCTGTAAAACCTTGAAAACAGGAAACAAACATCTGAAAATAATCCCAAATGTCCTGTTTTTGAGGAGATCTGGACAATCAGATTTGTTTAAGTAACAGAATATGTACCTCGTTGTAACTGTGGTGATAATGAAGTGATAGCCGCTGGTTCAGTCGAGTGATCTGAAGCTGTTGTGGTTGGTTCAGGTGACTTCCTCTCTGATGTGACTGAAGCACAGATGATCATTGGGTTTAATGCATGATGTCACTTACATAATCTATAAATTAAAACAATCTAAATGACAGTCTGTAGTTTATGCAGTTATTGCAGAATAAAAACTATTTAGGATTGTTTGCTTATTTGAGCATGCGTCCAGAAGAAGTGTTATAGTGGCACAGAGTCATGTGACGCCTTTAGTTTCTTGTGAACTCTTCTGAGTCAAAGCTGTTATTAACGCTTCTCTGATGTCAGGGGTGTGGTGGAAATATAGCGCTGTACTGTATGTGTGACCAGCAACATTTGTTCAGTACAGTCCTCATCCTTCAGAGAGAAGCAACCGTTACTGTTCGTCTCTGATGAAACTTTGATAGCCGATGTCTCACTTCTTTGCAGATGAATTTGACATCATTCCTCAAATCTCTTTCATAATGGCAGGTGATGCTCAGATGCATACAGAAGAAATAATAATTTTAAGTATTTTGAAATGCCTTTATCTCACACTAGTACTGTCCTCCTGGAAAACCTGGACTTTTGAAGTGATAAATGTCAACAGATAATGCTGTTAAATGTAAATGTATCCTGTTCTTCATAAATAAAACTGTGTCATGTGACAGGAAGTGATGCGGGTCAGTATATGTGTGGTGTGAACAGTTGTCATTGCCATCATCTGCAGAGGATACTGTGGTTTCTGTTATCTCGCCTCTTTACATCTTTATAACACAATACATACTCTCATACATGCAGACTAACCTCTGTTTTACCTCTGAGTTTTCTTCATATGTATTTTTCACCATATCTGTGTGCACTGATGAACTATTTCACTCATACAGTATATTCTGACTTACCATGTTTAATTTCCAGAATAATCTCTGTAAAGACATCATATCCTGTCCTCTTCACAGCACACCAGTATTGTCCTTTATCCTCTGATCTCAGATCAGTGATGGTGATGGTGAAGCTGAGGGCCGTTGTGTTATCGGTCAGAGAGAATCTCTCGTCTTTAGCAGATCCAGATTCAACAGGAATGTCTTTATTGTGTATTGGACATTTTCCTCTGCAGAGATATTTCTTATGTGTTTCATATTCAGACTCATAGGGACACCGTATTTCAACTTTTCCTCCTTCATAAGCAGTGAAAGTCAAGATCTTCATCTCACATGCCACCACTAAAACATAAAGAGAGAGAAACAGCTCAGAGCAAACATGGACCTGATTGAGAACAGGTGCTGAGAATAAACACAGAATAAACTCTTACCTGACATGATGAGCAGCAGGTTAAATATGAGAAGTTTATGATCACAGATGAGGATCATTCTGCTTTATCTGTGTGCTGCTGGTGGACAGACTTCATGAAGAGCTGCTCTCTCTCTCTCTCTCTCTCTCTCTCTGTTGCATGCTGGGAGTTGGTGAGAGTGGTGGTGGTGGTGGTGGTGAGAGCTGCGGTGTGGTGAGAGTTTCTAAATCTAGCTTTTCTTTATTTATTTTTGCTTTTCTGTCTAGAAAATACATGATTTAGAAAGGAAATTGTAAAATAGTTGAATACTGGTGTTTGTTTGGCAGAATGGCGTCTCTTGATGAGACGCCGCCATTATCACTCCGTAATGGTTTCAGGTGCGTTCCTGAGGATAATTCTACTGTGGAGGATGTTTTAATTGCAGTTGGTGATCAGATTGGTCATGAGAATATTGTATCGGCATCACGCATGAATCAGGCTGTTGTTGTTTTTTTGAAGGAACAAAATCTTGTCAACCGTTTAATTGTAACTGGTCTTACTGTTAATGATGCGTTTGTGCAACTCTCTCCGCTGTATACTTTGACAACGAAAGTAACAGTTTCAAATATCCCGCCTTTTATATCTAATGACGTTTTGCAACGTGAGTTAGTGCGTTTTGGGAAAATTGTTAGTCCCTTTAAAACTGTTACGCTTGGATGTAAACATCCGGCTCTGAAGCACGTTGCGTCTTTCAGACGGTATGTTTACATGGTGCTAGAATCACCTGAGAATACACTGGATATTAATTTCCGTGTGAAACATGAAGGAAGGTTGTATATGGTGTATGCAACTACTGGCAGCATAAGATGTTTCGAGTGTGGAGACATCGGACACAAGCGTCTTACGTGTCCACACAAGAAAACAGGTGAGGAGAGCGCGGCAGGATCAGAGAATGGGGTCGCAAATAATAACGTTGATCTGGTTGCGGCATCCAAAGACGAGGTTGTTCCACTTGTTGAGGTGAGTGCTGTTAATTCAGATGATGCGTTACTGGTTGTTGACACTGAAACTGACGGCGATGTAGTTAATGTAGGCCCAAAGAATTGCGTAATGGATTTAACTCCTGATGTTACTGATGAAGTAGCTAAAGGTACTAAACAGTTGGAAATTGCAAATGATGGAATGGAAAAAAAATCGTATTTAGGCGCCTTGAATGATGAGGATGTGGAAGAGGAGCAATCGGATGATACAGAGTCACAAGTTTCTATGTGTGAAAATGATGGTGGTTCACAGGGACTTGCATTTAATGTGTCTCAGGCAGTTTTTTCAGGAGGTTTCAATAAAGATTCCTTGTATAGTCTTGAAGAAATCAATAGTTTCCTGGATGAGACGTACGGTAAACAAATTAACATAAATGATTTCTTTTCTGATGTAGACAGATTTGTTCAATCTGTTATGTTTTATCAGAGGACTGTTGGAGTTGAGGAACTTAGTGAGAAGAAGCGTTTTCGGCTGAAAAAGCATCTTACCACTATAAGAAAAGGCAAAGCAATGACTAGAAAAAAGAACAAATCTAAAATCTAAAATAATCATGTATCACATGGTGTCTTTTCCTTGCTTTCATATCATGCTTTACTCTTTATTTTCCATCTTAATCTTGAGTATGGAGGTTTTGAGGATAGGCTCTTTAAATATTAATGGTGGGAGGGATAGTGTAAAACGTGCTGTAGTCTATGAAACAATTGAACAAAAAAAACTTGATATTGTCTTCCTGCAAGAAACTCATAGTGATATAAAGAATGAAATTGAGTGGAATTTGTGGTGGAAGGGACATAAAATACTTAGTCATGGTACAAATTTAAGCAGAGGGGTAGGAATCTTTTTCTCTCCAATCATAAGGGTAGATATTATAAGTACAGAGGAACCAGTAAAGGGTCGGTTATTGGTAGTTAAAGCTAAGATTGAAGGAATGCTTGTTTTTCTAATTAATATTTATGCGCCAACAGTGGGACAGGAGCGCTTACATTTTTTAAATATACTCAATGAGAGTCTAAAAAAGGTTTCCAGTGAAGGATGTGTTATTATTGGTGGAGACTGGAACTGCACAATAAATTTTACTATAGATCGTAATACTGAAGAACCTCATATACAGTCTTCAAGTGCATTGACAAAACTTATAAAAGAATTCCAATTATTGGATATGTGGAGAATAAAACACCCTGATGATAGACAGTATACATGGATTAAGACTTTTAATAATAGAGTTAGTGCTGCCAGACTAGATAGATTTTATGTGTCTAAATATTTCAGTAGTAGAGTAATTGAATGTTGCATTTGTCCTGTAGGCTTTTCTGATCATCATTTAATTATTATGACAATGACCATGTCAGATGTTCCTAGAAAGTCTGTTTTTTGGCATTTTAATGTTAAATTGCTTCAGGATGCTGTTTTTTGTGATAATTTTGTTTTCTTTTGGGAAAATTGGAAAAAAAAAAAAGGTCTTTTGAAAACTTGAAACAGTGGTGGGATGTAGGTAAGACTCAAATTAAAACCTTTTGTCAGCAGTATTCAGCCAACTGTAGTAGTAGAATAAAGAATGTGATTGAATCACTTGAAAAGCAAATTCAGTTGATGGAATTGCAGCTTGTTGATGCGCACAATTCTGTACTGTATGAAGATTTACGAAAGAAAAGAGGAGAGCTAAGTCTGGTCCTAAATGAAAAAGTAAAGGGAGCTTTGATAAGGTCCCGTTTCATGTCTTTAGCAGAGATGGATGCACCAACTTCTTTTTTTTTTAACTTGGAATATAAGGTGGCTCAACAAAAACAAATGCCATGTCTTAAACTCCCTGATGGGAGGATAACATATAAGACTATAGAAATGAGAAAACATGCTGTGGATTTTTATTCAAATCTTTATGCTGCAGAAAACTGTGAAAATGATGAATTGATGACACAACTTCTTCAAGGTCTTCCTCAGCTGGACTCTGAATCTAAAACTGTTTTGGATGCTAATATAACATTTAAGGAAATTACTGCTGCTGTGGGACAACTTAGTTCAGGAAGATCCCCTGGAATAGATGGACTGCCAGCAGACTTTTATAAGAAGTTTTGGAATTGCATTGGACATGATTATTTTGATGTTTTATGTGAATCTATAAAAGAGGGTGTTTTACCTACTACCTGTCAGTATGCTGTTTTATCATTATTGCCAAAAAAAGGAGATTTAGCCTTATTGAAGAATTGGCGTCCTGTTGCTCTTCTTACAACAGAATATAAAATATTTTCAAAATGTATGGCAAATAGATTAAAAAATTATTTGGGTTTGGTTGTACATAAGGATCAATCATATTGTATTCCAAAGAGGTTTATTATGGACAATTTGTTTTTAGTACGAGACATTATAGATATTTGCAATGGTTTTAATGTGGATGTTGGACTAATTGCTCTGGATCAAGAGAAGGCTTTTGATCGTGTTGATCACAATTATCTTTTTAATGTATTGAAGGTTTTTGGTTTTGGTGAAACTTTTTTAAATTTGATACAGTTATTATATAACGGTGCATCATGTATGGTTAAGATAGGGGGCACTTTGAGTCGGCCAATTCCTATTTTAAGGGGTATTAGACAAGGCTGCCCATTGTCTGGTCAGCTATATAGTTTAGCAATTGAGCCATTGCTTTTTAAACTTAGAGAAGGACTGTCAGGTTTTAAAGTGCCTGGTCTTTCTTTAGACTCAAACATTTCTCTCTCTGCTTATGCTGATGACATTACAGTCTTTGTGAATCACACTCAAGATATTAAGTGTTTATCTGAGGTACTCAGTCTTTATGAGGAAGTTTCATCAGCTAAAGTGAACTGGGCTAAGAGTGAAGCTTTTTGGGCTGGTAAAGGGGAATCTGAGAATCTCCCAAAATTACCTGGGGACCTTAAGTGGGGTAAGGAGGGACTTAAATTGTTAGGAGTTTTTTTGGGGTCAAATGATTTTCAAAAGAAAAATTGGGAGGGTATAGTGGAGAAAGTGTGCAGCAAGTTGTCTAAATGGAAATGGTTGCTACCTCAGTTGTCCTATAGGGGGAGGATTTTAGTGACTAATAATTTAGTCGCTTCTACCTTGTGGCACAAAGTATGTGTGTTACAACCACCTGCTGGAATTATTGAAGAAATTCAAAGGAAACTTGTGACTTTTTTTTGGTCTGGACAACATTGGATACGTGCTGCTGCTTTATACCTTCCTGTTCAAGAAGGAGGTCAAGGGTTGATAGACATAAGAGCCCGAATTATGGCTTTCCGGCTACAAGCAGCTCAAAGACTGTTGTATCATACAGATGTATCATGGCTAAAGACAGCTTCTGCTCTTCTCAGGCGGGTCAGAGGTATGGGACTGGACAAACATTTGTTCTTGATGGAGCTTCAGAATGAAGATCGGGCGAGTCTTACGTTGTTTTATAAATCAGTCATGGAGGCATGGAAGGTTTTTACCATTTCACGTTCATCAGACACAAATTATGGATTATGGCTTTTTGAAGAGCCACTTTTTCTGAACAATTTTCTACCTTCAAGACTTATGTCTGGTATCAGTCTGCGTGCATGTTTTACGGCTGCTGGATGTACAAAGTTGGGGCATCTTTTAAATACAAGCACAGAGGAACTGAGTGAAAGGACTGGGGTGAGATCCTTGCGTCTGCTGGAACAAGCTACTACTGAAATTTTAACGTCTTTGCATGGGGAACATAAGACTTTGACAAATGACTCCATAGCAGTTGATCAATGGAGAAAAGGGATTCCTTATGTTTTCCCCTCTCTTAATGTAACTATTGCTGTGGGAGATTGGCAAGATGATGGAAAGAGTCTTTTGTCTTTTAAAACCCCTCAGCTTGGAATTTTTGAAGAAGTAGGAAAAAAAGCCCTATATATCTCCTGTGTAAAAGCATCTAATGCTAATTTTTTGAGTGGACTGACTTCAACAAAATGGACTGAATTTTTTGGAGTTGTTTCTTCCCCTAGAGGCTGCTGGCGGTCCTTATACAAATGCCCAATTGATAAAAGAACAGGTGACCTTCAGTGGAGGATTGTACATGGGGCGATAGCCACAAACAGATACGTGGTGCACATTGATCCTTCTGTTGGGGTGGGTTGTCCCTTCTGTACAGAGGCTGAAACAGTTTTTCATTTATTTGTACAGTGTACTCGGCTAAATGAATTGTTTTCATTTTTATCTCAATGGTTTACTGAAATTGGTGAAGCTTTCTCTTTTGAAATGTTTATATATGGTCCAAAGTATACAGAAAAAAGGAAAAGTCAGTTGATTTTATTGAATTTTTTGTCTGGTATAGCAAAACTTGCTATCTGGAAATCAAGAAAAAATAAGTTGTCTGGACAGGGTCCTCTGGATGTGTTGAAGATTTTTAAAGGCTTGGTCGCAGCTCGGCTTAGAATAGAGCATGCCTATTATAAAATGATTAAATGTGTGGAGTCTTTTATGTACATTTGGGGGATAAATGAGGTCCTTTGTACAGTTGATGATGTTGAAGAATTAATGCTTGCTTTTTGATTGATTTGTTTTTTAAATTTAATTTATTTATTTATTTTTTGCTTTGTGATTTTGTAATATTGTGAAACCTTTTTTGGTTTAATAAAGGTGTATTAAAATTCAAAATTCTGTGTGGATTGCATGCTGGGAGCGGAAGTGTGGTGTAGGGTGTAAGATTTCAAGGGTATTTTTTTTGTTGTTGTTGTATTTGTTTTTCATTTTCTATTTATGATTTTTTTGGGGTTTAATCATCACGTTTTGGTTTATTTATTTACTTTAAGAAAAACACTAGAGTGATTCATTGATAAGGGGAAGCCATGGCGTCTCTCTCGGGCAAGGGAACGCCAGGGTTCTCTATTAAAGGCGCTCTAAGCGATTCTGAGCGGAGTAACTTCCTGTTGACGTTCGAAGTGTTGTCAAACAAAACAGGCTAGCTAGACCCTCCCTCCTCCTCCTCCTCCTGGCCCTCCCCTCCATGTTTCCTGAAACAGTCATGAACGCGCATTTAAAATGTAAGTAGCTTGCGTATTGACGCTGCTTGTCGGTTATTGGCTGGAGCATGTTTATTATGTTAAGTGGTCCAGGCTGCACCAGTTTGTTTTTATTGCAGTTTTCGGAGCTTGTGGCGACTACAGAGACCGCGTTTTTTTACAGTGTGTTCAGGGGACAGGCAGCTAGCGCATAGTGAGGAGATGTTTGCGGTATGTGACAAAAAAAAATTGGGCCTAAAAACGCGTCAAATCGCTTAGAGCGCCTTTAAAGGTGCCCTCGAATGAAAAATTGAATTTATCTTGGCATAGTTAAATAACAAGAGTTCAGTACATGGAAACAGTACTGTTACGTAACAGTCGGGATCATTAATATGTACGCCCCCAATATTTGCATATGCCAGCCCATGTTCCCAACATTATCATTATGAAAGGCATTAGACAAGGGCAGCCAGTATTAACGTCTGGATCTGCACAGCTGAATCATCAGACTAGGTAAGCAAGCAAGAACAACAGCGAAAAATGGCAGATGGAGCAATAATAACTGACATGATCCATGATAACATGATATTTTTAGTGATATTTGTAAATTGTCTTTCTAAATGTTTTGTTAGCATGTTGCTAATATACTGTTAAATGTGGTTAAAGTTACCATCGTTTCTCACTGTATTCACGGAAACGAGCCGTCGCTATTTTCATTAAACACTTGCAGTCTGTATAATTCATAAACACAACTTCATTCTTTATAAATCTCTCCAACAGTGTGTAATGTTAGCTTTAGCCGCATTAGCCGCAGAGCATAGGCTACTATCAAACTCATTCAGAATCAAATGTAAACATCCAAATAAATACTTACCACAGCGTTTATAATGATGCCCCAAAATAGGCAGTTAAAAAAATTAATAAAAAAAAATCTATGGGGTATTTTGAGCTGAAACTTGACAGACACATTCAGGGGACACCTTAGACTTTTTAAAAACATAATCTAGGGCACCTTTAAGAATGGATGCAAAGTGTTTTCGGATCAAGCGTTTACGGTTGAAGACGTGCTTCTAGCAATGGGTGAGATTGTTGGGCACGAAAATATAGCATCGGCCTCTAGAATGAATAAGGCAGTGGTGGTGTTTCTTAAGGATGAAAAACTCGTAAATAGCCTTGTTGAAAACGGAATTGTTGTTTCCGATACCCTGGTGCAAGTACTGCCTTTGCGCGCACCTGCTACTAAGGTCACCATTTCAAACGCGCCTCCATTCATTCCTAATGAACAAATTATAAAGGAATTGAGTCGCTTTGGAAAGTTTGCTGGGTCCATTAAAATGGTTCCGCTCGGGTGTAAAAATGCCGTTTTAAAACGTGCTGTCTTTTCGAAGACAAGTGTTCATGTTTTTAAATGCGCAATCTCAGTCTTCGGATATCTCGTTTCGCATTCAACATGGTGACAGTTCCTATATGATTTTTGCAACGACTGATATAGTTTGCGTTGTTTTGAATCCGGTGATCTGGGACATAAGAAGTTCACATGTCCGCATAAGAAACTATCAGAAAATGAAAAGAACGAGGGGAATAATGATGAACAAATCGATCAAAGAAAAAAAGACGAAAATTCAGATAAAGAAAAACGGCCTATTGCTGTAAAGGAGGTAGTGATTTCTGAAAAAAAAACAAAAGACAAACGGGGTTAGCGAGAAGGATTTGGAGGCTTCAGTTTCGGCAGGTGAACCCAGCGTTATTCCTCGGAACGGTTCTCCAGCTGAGCAGAGTGCTGTTGATCCAAGTTCAATGTCAGAGGTGAGTGAGTTTATTTCACCTATGCGACCTGGTGATAATGTTGTAGGCCCGAATGTTTTCAAGGAGGACGTTGCTGTTAAGGATATTGAATGTGCTTATGGTGATGAGGTTCTGAGTGTTAGCGGGTTACAGTCTAATGAACTTGTGGAGAACGAAAATAGTGATGAAGAACTGATGGAGGAATGTGATGATTGCTCGGAGGTTTCGGAGATTGATTGCAGTCAGTCTTTGGATGACGTGTATTCTGTCGATGAATTAAACGAGTTTCTGGATTTAACTAAAGGGAAAAAGGTGCATGTTGTAAAATATTTCCCTGATGTTAATACGTTTATTAAATCAGTGGTAAAAGCTCAGAAGACGGTTTGGCTATGATGTTAGGCTATTTCAAAACAAAAAAGATTTCGGCTGAAAAGGTTTCTTGCTACTGTACGTAAAGCTCAAAAAGATAATGTGAAATTGTCAAAAGGAAAAAAATAAAGCACATGGGTGTGGGATCTATCTTTAGAGCTTTACTTAATGAATTTCTTAGGCTTAAAGAAACTGAAGTCATATTTTTACAAGAAACTCACAGCGATATAAAAAATGAATCTGAGTTAAACCTGTGGTGGAGAGGAAAAATTGGTTTTAGCCATGGCACAAATGTCAGTGCAGGTGTAGCGATTTTATTTCCAGCTCACCTCGATGTTAATATTTTATCAGAAATGGAAATAGAGAAAGGACGTATTATGATGGTGAACGCTATGATTAAAAATCAGTTATTTGTTTTTATAAATATTTATGCTCCAAACAAAGGGTCAGATAGAATCATATTATTTAGAAAATTAGGAGATTTTTTTAAAAAGTTATACTTTGCATGGTGTATTAATCATTGGAGGGGATTGTACTTTTAATTTTCTTTTAGATAGGAATAATGAAGAACACATCCTGTATCAGCTTCTTTCTTAAAAAGCATTACAATTCAGAATGATTTGGTAGATGTATGGAGAGATAGGAATAAAAAGATTAAACAATATACATGGACAAAGGTTTCACAAGGAATGATAAGTGTAGCAAGACTTGACAGGTTTTATGTCAAACGTACTGAAAACAATAGAATAATGGGGTGTAATATTTTTCCATGTTGTTTATCAGATCACCATTTTATTACAGTAAATATAGTTTTGACACAATCTAAATTTAAAAGTCCTTATTGGAAATTTAATATTGCATTGTTGAAAGACAAAGAATTTTATGAGAAATTTGAATTGTTTTGGAATGAATGGGGTTCTAAGAAAAATGAATTTGATCATTTGATACAGTGATGGGAAATAGGAAAGACACAAATACAAATTTTTTGTCAGCAGTATACATGTTTTGCAACAAGAAAAATAAAACAAAAAATTTCTGAAACAGAACAAGAGATTTTACACATTACATCTGGTATGGTTCAGAATTCAAATTCATCTTCAGCTGGCATTTTATGTGAAAAGAAGCAAGATCTAGAATATATGTTGCAAGTGCGGGCTAAAGGTGCCCTAATAAGATCTCGTTTTATGTCTGTACATGAGATGGATGCTCCCACTGCTTATTTTTTTAATTTAGAAAAAGTGTCAAAGCAACAAAATGAAATGTATTGTTTGAGAAAACACCTGATGGACAAAAGACTTCTGATGTAAGACAAATGAGAAAGATTGCAGTGGACTTTTATTCAGACTTGTATGGAAAAGAAGAAACAGATACTGAATGTACTTCACAGCTGCCTACTCTTACTAAAACACAGAGTAAGAATTTGGACAGTTCTTTTTCATTTGAGGAGTTAACTGATGCTGTTAAACAGATGAAACCGGGTAGAGCACCTGGAATTGATGGACTATCGGTGGACTTTTATAAAGCTGTGTGGAAATACATTGGAAAAGACTTTTATGAGGTGGTCCAAGAGTGTTTTAAAGAAAAACGCATTCCCATAAGTTGCCAAAGGGCAGTTTTAACGCTATTACCAAAAAAGGGTGATTTGAGTGTTCTTAAAAACTGGAGGCAATTTTAACAACTGATTATAAGTTAATAGCCAAAGTTTTGGCAAATAGGCTGAAAACTCCCAGTACAGTTTTAATACATCATGATCAATCCTACTGCGTTCCAGAAAGAACATTATATGATAACATTTTATAGAGACATTGTGGATTACTCTAAACTACATGAAGTGAATTTTGGCTTTCTGTTCCTGGATCAGGAAAAAGCTTTTGATAGAGTTGACCACGGTTTTCTGTTTGAAACAATGAGTGCTTTTGGGTTTGGAGATGTTTTTATTTCTTGGATCAAACTTTTATACATGAATGCCTCTTGTATTTTAAAAATAGGTGGTGGGTTAAGCAAACCAATAAGATTACTTAAAGGTATACGACAAGGATGCCCACTGTCTGGTCAGTTATATGCTTTAGCAGTGGAGCCACTCTTGTGTTTATTAAGAAAAGATCTGTCTGGTTTAAAGGTTGATGGTAATTGTAATGTGTTTAAGTTAACAGCATATGCAGATGATATTACTGTAATTGTGAAAGATCAAAGAGATATTGATCTTGTTAATTACAGTATTTCTTCATATGAGAGAGCATCATCTGCAAAACTGAACTGGAGTAAAACGGAAGCATTTTGGTGCAATGATAAAAGAAAAAAGCCTTTACCTGTTATACCTGGAAATGTAAAGTGGGAAAAAGATGGTTTTAAGTTTTTAGGTATTTTTTTTTAGGTTCAGAAGAGTATCAAATGAAAAACTGGGACAGTGTTAAAGATAAAATTTGCAATAGATTATCAAAATGGAACTGGATTTTACCTCAACTATCTTATAGAGGAAGAGTGCTGGTCATAAATAATCTTGCCGCTTCTGTCCTATGGCATAAATTAATTGTGTTGAACCCACCAGATGATTTTATTAGGGAAATTCAAAAAAATTTTGTTAATTTTTTTTTTTTTGGGATGGACAACATTGGCTTAGAGAGTCAGTATTGTATCTGCAGTTAAGTGAAGGAGGCCAAGGCCTTATGGACATTAAGTCCAAAGTAGCTGCTTTTAGACTGCAGACTGCACAAAGACTCCTGTATCATCAGTCACAGAATTGGACAAAAATAGCTTGTGCTTTATTGAATAAAGTGGGGCGGATGAATTTGGATAGACACCTTTTTTTGATGAATTTGAGGGAAGTGGATTTTAATGGACTCTCTTCTTTTTATGCATCAGTATTAAATGCATGGCAAATATTTATTGTTAAACAAGAACGGTCTGAGATAACTCATGAGTGGGTTCTTGAAGAACCTTTACTTTTTAATCCTCTTCTATCTAGTGTGATTTTTAAAATCTAGAGGTGTCTGCACAAGCATGGTGAGAGCAGGAGTATATAAATTATGTCATCTTAGGTCAATGGACAGATGGATTTCTGCAGAAAATCTGGCCATGAAGATTGGTATCCATTCTGTTCGGACTGTCGAAAAATTATTATCTGAGATTCAGGAGTCTTTTCCTGCAATACCATTGCAAACAGAGATAGTTAAGAATGTATTCCCCAGCATCAGTGTGGATGTAAATGTAGGAGATTGGCAGGAGGTTGATGGAAGATTACTTTCATTTAGAACACCTGAACTTGGTCTCTTTGACACTATATCTAAGAAGTCACTTTATCTGGTTTGTGTCAAATATCTAAATTTGAGAGCATTGAAAGACCTTCCAGAGACCAAATGGACTAATTTTGTTGAATCAAGTGCCTCTCCAAAAGGATGTTGGAGGTCAATGTATAAGAAACCATTTGAAAAAAGAAGTGGGGATTTGCAATGGCGGATTTCTCATTGGATTTTAGCAACAAACCGTTATAAAGTTCATCTAAATCCTTTGCAAAGAGAAGAGTGTTTGTTTTGTGGTCTTTCAGAAACAGTTTTTTATGTTTATTGAATGTTCAAGGCTGTTTGGAATTCTTGCTCTGTTAAAAGACTTGAGTCATAATTTTGGATTTATTTTTACAAATAGTTTTTTTTTATTTTTGGACCAAAATATAGTGCCTTAAATAAAAGCAAAATTGTTTTGATTAATGTTTTATTCGGTATGGCAAAAATGGCAATTTGGTTGACAAGAAAAAGAAAATTACGTTTTAACAGTGATACTGATCCTTTGAACATGCTTAGAGCTCTAGTAAAAAGTAGGCTGGTAATGGAGTATAAGTATTATGAATTGGTGAATGATACTGAAGTTTTCTTCTTGTTATGGGGTGTTGGAAATATTTTATGTCAACCCAATGAAGAGGGAGGTTGTGATATATTGTTGTAAAAGAAGTTTATTTTATTTTTTATTTTTAAATATATGTATTTGTAAGAATATGTATTTTATGAAGTAATGTGGTGTTTTAAGGGTGTATGTTTTTTGTGCTAATGGATTGTAATTAAAGAGATGTTAAAAGTCAAAAAGTCTCTCTCTCTCTCTCTCTCTCACACACACACACACACACACACACACACACACACACACACACACACACACACACACACACACACACACACACACACACACACACACACACACACACACACACACACACACACACACACACACACACTCAGTTTTCTCTCTCTCTCTCTCTCTCTCTCTCGTTTGCTCCTCCTCTCTATGAATACAGTGTGTGCAGCAGGAGCTCCCTCTAACATCTTCTTTGAATAAATTCAATCTTCCTTTTATTTTTATTTTTTTTCCTTTAGCAGACACAAATAAATTCAGACATATGACTGAAAATATATTTAATCAACACTGATCATCATAAGAGACAACATGCACAACATTTCACTCGGCGTCCATCTTTGAAACGCCTCTCAGGCATCCAAGAGCAGCTCCTGTCTCTTTAAATGGGGAAACAATTCTCCAAAACTGTTTTCCAAGCTTTCAAATAAAATTCATATTTGAAATCACCAATGAAATCTGACAACAACTGTCAGATTAATTATGTTCCTAAACACTCGAATCATGACAAAAAAAACTGTATTTTTCAGGATGGGATCAAACTAATGCGCATGTGCAGTCCTATGACCGACTGACAATTTTTATTTTTTGAATGTTTAATTCAACTTAATAGTTTACCATGAAGACATTTGTGAGAGACGCTGCATGATATCATTGCGTCTGCTGCACTCATGGTACCTTGATTATTACGCTGGAATGAGAGTATAGTTATTAGCCATATCGGCCCAGAAAATCGCAACTTTTCATTTTCCGTCGGTCTCAGTACACTATGTAACTACAGAAGAGTCTACTATAAGGCTACAATACAAGTTTCTATAGAAGAATAAAATGTCATCAGCATGTGCTAGTGGTAAACAAAACATTAGTGATGCGGGTCAGTATTTGTGTGGTGTGAACACTCGTCATCATCATCATCTGCAGAGGATACTGTGGTTTTTGTTATCTCGCCTCTTTATATCTTTTAGCACACAATACATTCTCTCATACATGCAAACAAACCTCGATTTTACCTCTGAGTTTTCTTCATACGTATTTTACACCATATCTGTGAGCACTGATTAGCCACTTCACTCATACAGTATATTCTGACTTACCATGTTTAATCTCCAGGTAAATCTCTGTATAGTCATCTAATTTTCCCAGTCCTCTCTTCACAGCACACCTGGGGGGTATTCCAGAAAGCAGGTTATGTGACATACCTGGGTATGTTTAAGAGTAAGTAAGCGGATAACCTCAACTTTCGGTTCCAAAAACGGAGGTAACTTTTAGGGTATGTAAGTAACCATAGCAACTTGCTCTCTGAACATAACCTGCTCCGGAGCAGGTTATGTTCAAGGGTTAGTTAGTTTAAGAGGAATTTAGATGTGTGTTATATTATCAATATGGTTATATTAATGTATCTAAATTTGTTATATAGTTAGTTAAATACACAATGTTATATTATACAATATATAAATGTTTATTCAATTCTAATATATGAATTTTATTGTCATAGCACGCATGGATCTACTTCTTAATCTTTATAACAGGACATTTTCTATGCTATAATTTCTATAATAAAATACATATCATATATGTGATATCTTATTAAATAATTAGCATCAAACAATATTAAGAATAAAAAATGATTGCATAACCACCCAATAGGTGGTGCTGTGCACCAAGTAGGTTATGTAAATCGCCATTAAACAAAAGAAGAAGAATGAAGTAGAATGGCGCGCTTTTTCTTAGCTTCTGTTTCCATGGTGAATCATCGATTCGTCGCTCTGTTGAGAATGTCTTGTGTGTTAACCGGGAACATACTCTGGGTTGGCTGAACTTACTCCCGGACGCATTTTTGGAACCAGCATACCACGAGTAAGCAAGGTTTGGGTTAATCAACCGAGAGTTCAGGGTATATGTGACAGTAAGTTAACCCTGCTTTCTGGAATACACCCCAGTATTGTCCTTGATCTTCTGTTCTCAGATCAGTGATGGTGACGGTGAAGATGTTGGTCATTCTGTCATCGGTCAGAGAGAATCTCCTGTCTTTAGCTGCAGATCCAGATTCAACAGAAATGTCTTTACTTTTCAGTATGCTTAATTTACATTCTCCTCTGCAGAGATATTTCTTATGTGTTTCATATACAGACTCATAGGGACACCGTATTTCAACTTTTCCTCCTTCATAAGCAGTGAAAGTCAAGATCTTCATCTCACATGCCACCACTAAAACATAAAGAGAGAGAGACAGCTCAGAGCAAACATGGACCTGATTGAGAACAGGTGCTGAGAATAAACACAGAATAAACTCTTACCTGACATGATGAGCAGCAGGTTAAATATGAGAAGTTTATGATCACAGATGAGGATCATTCTGCTTTATCTGTGTGCTGCTGGTGGACAGACTTCATGAAGAGCTGCTCTCTCTCTCTCTCTCTCTCTCTCACTCTCTCTCTCTCTCTCTCTCACGTGGTGCATGCTGGGAGGTTGTGGGTGAGAGTGAAGCTGTGAAAGTTCACCTGTTGTTTTTTTTTCCCAATCTGTTTTCATTTTTCTTCTCTTTTTTCTTTTGCATGGTTTGGTATTAGTTGTGATTGAAACAGGGCTTGTCATTAAAGATGAATTGGTGCAAGTTACACCGGTACATAATGCTTCTAGCAAATTTCAAATGTGCCGCATAATACTTTTGGAAAGCAGGTTGATGTTGGGGAATTTTTTCCTGATGTTGATAAGTTTGTAGGGTCAGTTACTTTTCTTCATAAGACAGTGGGGGTTGATCTTTTGAGTGAAAAGAAGCGGTTCCGTTTAAAGAAGCACATAACTGCAGTTAGAAAGTATCGAAAAACAGAGAAAAATAGAAAGTTAAAATTATCTCTGTAATTGTCCTTCCATGCATCACATGCTGTTTTTTTTTTTTTTTCTTTATTTCTGCTCCTTTCAGTCTGTCTGCTCTTTCTTCCAGTCTTTTGTGGAAGTTTTAAGGGTTGGCTCACTGAACATTAATGGTGGAAGGGATGAACGTAAGCGTGCTCTGGTTTTTGAAACAATAGAGCAAAAAAATGTACATGTTATTTTCCTTCAAGAAACACATAGTGATAGAGTTAACGAAGTTGACTGGGGAATATGGTGGAAAGGGCAGTATGTACTTAGTCATAAAACAAATGTGAGTGCAGGGGTGGCAATCTTGTTCTCTCCAGATATAAGAGTTAAAAACAGAGGAACCTGTAAATGGTAGACTCGTAGTGAAAGCTAATATTGAAGAGGTCCTTTTTTATTATGTGTATGCACCTACTGTCGGGCATGAACGAGCAATTTTTTTCAATATGTTAAGTAATGTTTTAAATCAGTGTTCTGATGGAAATATAATTATGGGAGGTGATTGGAACTGTACTGAAAATTTTACTATTGATCGTACTAATGAGGAACCTCATTTTCAGTCTGCATCTCAATTATCGAAAATAATCAAAGAAATAGGTATTTTAGATATGTGGCGGATTAAACATTCACAAGTGAGACAATATACTTGGATTAAAATGATGGATAACAGAGTTAGTGCTGCTCGACTGGATAGGATCTATGTGTCTAATCATTTTAGTAGTAGGATTATTGATTGTTTAATCATTCCAGTAGGGTTCACAGATCATCATCTGGTTTCTCTAACTATAAGTATGTCCAAGTGTATAAAAAAAGTCTTCTAATTGGCATTTAACACTAAACTGCTTCAGGATATTAATTTTTGGCAGCAGTGGAGATTGTGTAAAGACACTTTTGAAAATTTAAAACAGTGGTGGGAAATAGGGAAGATTAATATTAAATTGTTTTGTCTGCAACATACTGCTAATCCCACTAACAATTTAAGAGAAACTATTCATTTAATTGAGAACGATATATCAAATATGGAGGTGGATCTAATAGATATGATCCTAATTTGCTCAATTGGGTTTGTTTTTGAATGAGAGGGTGAAGGGAGCTCTTGTAATGTCTCGGTTTGTCTCTGTTAATGACATGGATGCCCCTAGTGCTTATTTATTTAATTTAGAGCACAAAGTGGCACAACAGAAACAAATGGCTTGTCTTCGCCTTCCTGATGGGAGGGTAACCAGTAATATCGCTGAGATGAGGCTTCATGCAGTGACTTCTTATTCCAGCTTGTATACTGCTGATCATTGTGATACTGATTGTGCTGAACAGCTGATTCAAGACTTGCCTCAAATAGACTCAGACTCTAAGACTGCTTTGGACACTGAGCTGTCTTTTCAAGAACTCACTGCTGCAATCGGTCAGCTTGGTATTGGACGATCTCCTGCTGTCTGAATTTTACAAGCGTTTCTGGAGCTGTATTGGTGAACATTTATATGAGGATTTCTGTGAATGCAGCAAAGATTTTTGCCTATATCCTGTCAACGTGCCGTTATATCTTTATTAACAAAAAAGGGAGATTTATCTCTTTTAGTAAATTGGAGACCTGTTGCATTATTGACCACTGATTATAAAATTTTGGCTAAGTGTCTTGCTAACAGACTTAAAAAATATCTTAATTGACAAAAAGATCAAACTTATTGTATTCCAGAGAGAACGATCATGTATAACTTGTTTTTAATTCGGGACATGTTAGACATTTGTAAAGGTTTTGAAATGAAAGTTGGTATAATTTCTTTAGACCAAGAAAAAGCCTTTGATCGTGTTGATCATAGTTATCTTTTTAATGTTTTAAAAGCTTTTGGTATTGATGAAATTTTTTTAAACTAGGTCAAATTATTGTATACAGGTGCTGCTTGTATTGTGAAGGTTGGTTAAGCCGACCAATCCCAGTTTCAAGAGGCATTAGACAAGGTTGTCCTTTATCAGGGCAATTATATAGCATTGCTATTGAGCCTCTTCTTATTAATTTACTTAACTTTGTCTAGTTTTATTGTTCCTGGGTTATCTCAGAGTTCAAGTATCACTGTAAGTGCTTATGCTGATGATGTGACTGTTTTTGTTAATCATGAGAAAGACATTAAGGCTCTGGTTAATGCACTTAATGTGTATGAAAAAGCTTCATCAGTTAAAGTTAACTGGGACAAAAGTTAGGCTTTTTGGGCAGGACAGTTTTCTTTTGAAAATGTTCCACGGTTGCCAGGAGATCTTGTATGGAAAAAAGAGGGATTGAAAATTTTAGGTATTTATTTTGGCTCAAGTGAGTTTCAAAAGCTAAATTGGGAGGGTTTAGAGGAAAGAGTGTGTACTTGATTGTCTCGCTGGAAATGGTTGCTACCCCAGTTGTCCTACAGGGGAAGAGTTTTGGTCGCTAATAATTTCTACTCTTTGGCATAAACTGAGTGTACTGCAGCCACCCACAGGATTAATTCAGAGTATTCAAAGGAGGCTGGTGACTTTTTTCGGTAACGCTTTAGATTACAGCCCGGAAAGTACTGCGTAATTACAACAAATTTACAGCGTAACTTTCAATAATTATAGTGTAACTATACAGTAAGTATGTGTAAGTATAGGGGAACAATATGTAAAGTATCGGGAATAAAGGGGTAACAACCAGGAAAATAACAAATTATTTATACTGTAAATATTTTATAACTAAGGGGTACATATGACATATAACTAAGGGGTAAGTATGACATTACAGGCCGTAAATTAAAGTGGAGCTTGTTACCCTCTTATTTCATGTAGTTACAGGTAAGTAATTAATAAAAAATGAATAAATAAATAAATAAATAAATAAATAAACGCAAACAGTCATATCACTTGGAAAACTTTATTTGAAAAACAACTTATTTCAAAACAGATTTAAAGTTGCAACACTTCTTATTTGTTTCTCTTGCTTGGCTTCCTCCTCCTCTTGTTCCTCTTTTTCTTTCTTTCCACTGATGAATCTTAAGAGGGAATCCCATTTGCTATTCTGTATTATAAGAAAATACAGTACACCCGGAAATGTGCTCACCGTTTACTCATCTTTTACCCTCATGCCATTTGAGATGTATACGACTTTCCTTCTTAAGATGAACACAAAAAGGAATTTAGGACAAAAAATAAATAATCTGGGAACGCTTTATAATGCAAGCTCACGTTCCTAAAAGTCGAAGCATCAAACAGCACATACAGCAATAACTACAGTAATCCATACGACCCTAATGGATGAATCGATGTCTTCTGAAGTGAAACGATACGTATTTGTAAGAAAAATACCAAATATTTGAATATTTTTAAAACTTTCGACCAACTGTCTCCTGCGCGTGCATGCGAGGGTTGAGAGTTCATGCTTGACGTAACTTGAAGCGTGACATAAATGTGCCGAGAAACTCACGCAGATGTTGGATGCCGTCAGTTTTTTTTTTTTAATTATTTTTTTTAGTAATGCTCACAACAAAATACACAGAATAACAGATAATGAGAATGAGAAACAAACAAGACAGAATAACAGACGGCAGTTCTCGCGAGAGTTTCACACGAATCTCCCGCGAGAACGTCATGAAAGCTTCACGTTGCTCATTAATGTGCTTCGTCAAACGCAAAGTCGACTCTCATGCAGGCGCTGGTGACAGTTGGTCAGAAGCAAAAAGATGAATAGCCTAAACCATGAGAAAATTTCGGGGTGTACTGTATTTCTTATAATACAGAACAGCAATGAGATTCCTTCTTAAGATTCATCAGCTGAGAAACAAGAGCAGGAGGAAGCCAAGCGAGAAACAACAACAACCAAAAAACGGACAAAACTTGTTACTTTCTGTCAGGACTTTAGAATTTGAAATGAAAAGTTGATTTAAAAAAATGAATAATAAGTGCTGTAGACCTGTTTTTAATGAAGTTGTTTTTCAAATAAAGGTTTCGGAGTCAGTGATATCAGATTGTTTGCATTTTATTAATTACTTACCCTACATGAAATAAGAGTGTAACAAGCTCCACTTTAATTTACGGCCCGTAATGTCATATTTACCCCTTAGTTATATGTCATACGTACCTCTTAGTTATACATTATTTACAGTATAAATAATTTGTTATTTTCCTGGTTGTTACCCCTTTATTCCCAATACTTTACATATTGTTCCCCTATACTTACACATACTTACTGTATAGTTACACTATTACTGAAATTTATACTGTAAATTCGTTGTAATTACGCAGTACTTTCTGGGCTGTAATCTAAAGCGTTACCATTTTTTCTGGTCAGGACATCACTGGATTAAATCAACTGCTTTGTATCTTCCAGTACAAGAAGGGGGGCAGGGCTTGGTGGATATCAAGTCTGGGATAATGACTTTTCGACTACAAACAGCTCGAAGACTATTGTACAACAAAAACTCTGCCTGGATGGATACTGCAACAGCTCGTTTAAGGATGGCAGGTGGAATGAATTTTGATAAACATTTGTTTTTAATGCAGCTGAAAGAGTCTGAAATGGTGGATCTTCCCTCTTTATAGATCTGTGCTGGAGGCCTGGAAGGTTTTTGTTGTATCAAGACCATCTAATACTCCTGCTGGTCTTGGTTATTAAAGGAACCATTGTTTTTGAACCCCTTTTTACCTTCAAGACTGTTGTCTTCTGAATATAAGTGAGCACGACTGTCAGCGGCTGGGTGTAATAAGCTGGGACATATCCTGAGAGGTAATGTGTGAGATGTGAGCCAAAGAAGCGGTGTGAAATCAATCCGATTTTTACAACAGTGCATGGCAGAGATATTCAAGGACTTGAGAGCAGATTATCAAGTTTTTTTGAAAAACCAAGATGTCCTAAATGAATGGGTGGAGGGGCATGGTTATATCTTTCCCTCAATCATTGTAAATGCACCTGTAGAAGACTGGGTGGAAGATGAAAGCTGTTTGTTGTCTCTGAGGACGCCAGTTCTGGAAAGTTTTGAATCTGCTGGAAAGAAATCTCTTTACTTGATATGTGTTAAAGTTTCCAACATGCAATTTTTGAATGGAGTTTCTTCAACTAGATGGACACAGTTTTTTTGGAACTGACTCTTCCCCTAAAGGCTGCTGGCGTACCCTGTACAAACGTCCGATTGACAAGAGGACAGGTGACCTCCAGTGGAGGATTGTACAATAGCTACAAACAGACATGTGGCACACCTCAATCCTAGTGTTGGGGTGGGATGTCCCTTTTGCTCTGAGGCAGAGTCAATTTTTGTTTTTGTACAGTGTTCATGATTGGTTAATCTTTTTGATTTATTAAGTATTTTGTCCTTGTCCCTGGGTGAAGAATTTTCTTTTCAATTATTCATTTTTGGGCCAAAGTATTCAGTTCAATAGAAAAATGTGTTGGTTTTAATGAATGTTTTATCTGGCACTGCAAAACTGGTCATTTGGAAGACAAGAGAAAACATGTTGGGGCAAGGGGTAATAAGCGTTGTGTCTATGTTTTTAGGTTTTGTAGCTTCTCGATTGAGGGTGGAGTATGCATACTACAAGTTGGTGGAATGTCTGCCAAAGTTCATAGAATTATGGGGATTAAATGAAGTATTGTGCACACTGTATTTTTATTGATTTTGTTGGTTTTATGTAAATCATTTGTGATTTTTTTTTTTTGTAATAATAAATTTTTTTATAAAAATAAAGGTGAACTTAAAATTCAATTCTCTCTCTCTCTCTCTCTCTCTCTCTGGTGTGTTGCATGCTGGGTAGCGAGAGTGTGGCGTTTGGGTTGCATGTGGGGGAGCGCACGGTTTTTCAAGATTTTTTCTGATTTAACCGTTGTTTGTCTTTTTCTTTTCCTTTTTTCCCCCAATTCTTTGGGCATTATTTTTTCTTTTTCTTTTTTTCCTTTTGTTTTAGTGTTAGTCAGTGTGATTGAGTGAGTGGGGAGCGTGAGGCTGTAATGACGTCTGCCCCGGAGCGGGCAGCGTCGCCTCTCTCTCTCAGGAATGGGTTCAGGTGTGCGCCGGAATCAGGCGCAACCATAGAAGATGTTCTCCTCGCCGTCGCGGACCAAATCGGCCACGAAAACATAAACTCGGCCTCTAGGATGAATAAAGCTGTTGTAGTGTTTCTAAAAAACGAACACTTAGTAAAAACTATGATTGAAAACGGAATTTGGGTTAAGGAAACGTATGTGCCCGTCACACCCTTATCTGCCCCGGCTACAAAAGTCACGGTTTCAAATGTACCGCCTTTTATTTCTAGTGATTCAATTGTAAAGGAGTTGTCTAGATTCGGGAAAATTGCTGGAGGGGTGAAAATGATTCCGCTCGGATGCAAGAACGCATCGCTAAAACACGTGTTGTCTTTTAGGAGACAACTGTATATGTTTCTAACTTCGCCGGACAAAACACTCGATGTCTCTTTCCGTGCGTCTCACGGAGACAGTTCATACATGCTGTACGCGAGCACAGACAGTTTACGCTGTTTTGAGTGCGGAGATATCGGCCACAAACGCTTCGTCTGTCCACATAAACAACGCGCCGAGGAGAACCAGGGCCCGCGGACAGATGAGCAACAAATTGTAACGACGGAAGGCAGTGTACAGGCAGAGACGGCCAAAGTGATTAACACTGAGGTAAGTGAAGCGGTTAATGTTGTTAATGATAGTCAAATGCCTAGTGTCAGTGCTGTAAGTGTTCAGCAGAGTTACTGATGGTGCTAAAGCTGAAGAGGCTTTGAGTAAGAGGTGTGTGGAGAGTAGTGATGATGAGGTGGATGGACAGTCTGCAGTCACTGAAGGAAGCATTAGAGATGATGAATCCTGTTTTGATGTGGATATGGATAAGGCTTATGAAGGAGAGTTGTATACTGTTGAACAGATTAACAACTTCTTGGATGAAACCAAAGGCAAAAGTGTTGAACTTGTAGAGTTTTTCCCTGATTTAAACAAGTTTGTTGATTCAGTGATAAAAATTCGCAGTGAGTGCAGCAATGAAGTTCTGTCCCAACAAAAGAGATTTAGGTTAAAGAAACACATAACGGCAATTAGGCAAAGTTCAAAGAAAGTTCGAAATAAGAGAAGTAAATTAAAATAAGGATCACATGGGTGTCTACAACTCTTTCGGGTTTCTCTTTACTTTTCTGATTTTATTTGATCTCCTTCCCTCTTTTATTTCTATGGATATCCTGAGAGTAGGATCTTTGAACATAAATGGGGCCAGGGATGGAAATAAATTAGCTTTGTTAAAAGAGTGTATTGGACCTAAAGAGATTAATGTGATGTTTCTTCAAGAAACACACAGTGATGAAGCAAATGAAACAGATTGGGGTTTGAGGTGGGATGGTGAGTGTGTTTTAAGCCATGGCACTAATGTAAGTGCAGGGGTGGCAATACTTTTCTCAGTGAAAACAAAGATCAATATTTTATCAAAACGGGAAGTAGAAAAAGGAAGGCTCCTTGTTTTAAAAGTAGAAATAAACAGTAAGGTTTTTGTTTTTATTAATATTTATGCTCCCACAGTAGGAAGTGATCGAATTCAACTGTTTCAGAAACTTAAGAAAGTTCTTTATGATTTAGATCAAGATGATTTTTTAATTATGGGTGGGGATTGGAACTGTACTGTAGATTTTATCACTGACAGGAATGGTGAAGAACCTCATCCATCATCTGCTCTATCCCTAAAAAATGTTATAAAACAATCAGAACTCTTTGATATTTGGAGAGGAAAGAATGAAGGAGTGAAACAGTACACCTGGATTAGAGTTACTAACAATAGAATTAGTGCTGCTCGTCTCGATAGATTTTATATGAAGAAAACTATGTATAATAGAGCAATGGACACACAAATAATCCCAAACGTTATCTCAGACCACCATATGATCACTTTACATGTGTTATTGTCACATACAACCCCTCGTTTTTATTTTTGGAGGTTTGACACCAAACTTCTTTTAGATCACGACTTCTGCGAAAATTTTAAACAATTTTGGAGTTATTGGGTAACTCAAAAAAGTGATTTTAACAATCTCCTGCAGTGGTGGGAAGTGGGGAAAGCTCAGATTAAACTTTTTAGTCAGCAATTTTTATCACATACAAGAAACGAGCTTAAATATACTGTATATGTTTTAGAAAAAGAGATATGTGAAATTCAAAATAGCCTGATGAACCAAAATGATCCTTGTTTACAAGAACGCTTAAAGACAAAAAAACAGGAATTAAGAGATATATTTCAGGAGAGGGTTAAAGCAGCTTTGGTCAGAGCACGGTTTATATCAGTGCAGGATATGGATGCTCCAACAACCTTCTTCTTTAACTTGGAGAAAAAATACTCCCAATCCAATGTTATGCATGGCATTCGAAAAGCAAACGGGACAGTTACCTCAGATCCTCAGGAGATGAGAAGGCTTGCTGTGGACTTTTACACTAATTTATATGCAAAAGAAGAGACTGACTTCTATCCATCAAGTGACTTTTTTAATGGTCTGCCAGTATTGGATGAACAAACTGCACAAACTCTTGAAAGTGACCTGTGTTTCGGAGAAGTGACGGAAGCAGTTCATCAGCTTAATAAAGGGAAAGCTCCAGGCATTGATGGTCTGCCGGCAGAGTTTTATAAGTCCTTTTGGGAAGTTATTGGGCAAGATTTGGTTTGTGTTTTAAAGGAAAGTTTTAATCTGAATATGCTCCCTAAAAGTTGTCAGCGGGCCGTTCTCTCTCTAATCCCCAAAAAAGGAGATTTGCTTATGTTAAAAAATTGGAGGCCTGTGTCTGTACTCACTACAGATTACAAAATACTGTCTAAGTGCTTTGTTAACAGACTTAAAAAAGTGTTAGACAAGTTAATTTTTGAAGACCAAGCTTATTGTATTCCCAAGAAATCTATTTATGATAACCTGTTTTTAATGAGAGATATTTTAAGGTATACAAAACTGTACAATGTGGACTTTGGGATTGTTTCTCTTGATCAAGAGAAAGCTTTTGATCGTGTAGATCACCACTATCTCTTTTATGTTCTAAAATGCTATGGTTTTGGTGAAAAGTTTTTATCTTGGATAAAGGTGTTATACCATGACGCTTCATGTTTGATAAAAGTTGGAGGAGGGTTAAGCGTTCCTGTAAAAATGGAGAAAGGCATTAGACAGGGATGTCCGATGTCAGGACAGCTTTACAGTTTAGCAATAGAACCTTTACTTTGCATGATAAGGAAAAAATTAAAGGGCATAGTTATATCAGGAGGTTTAAGAAAAGAAGCTTTTGTTCTCTCTGCTTATGCTGATGATGTTGCTGTTGTAATTAAAAATACAGAAGATGTGCAATGTTTAGAAGAAAGCTTAGAAATGTATGGCAAACTTTCTTCTGCCAAACTTAACTGGGAAAAAACAGAAGCCTTATGGTTTGGATCCAAAAGTAATGATATTTTTAACTTACCTAAACTTCCAAAAAATGTTAAATGGAATAAAATAGGTTTTAAATATTTAGGGGTATTTTTAGGTAATGATGACTTTGAAAAGAAAAATTGGGAGGGATTAGTAGATAGGGTCCGCGCTAAGTTGTCTAAATGGAAATGGTTGCTACCCCAGCTTTCGTATAGGGGAAGAGTTCTGATCGCCAACAATTTGATCGCCTCAACACTCTGGCATAAGTTCATGGTCCTCGACCCACCGATGGTTTTAATCAGAGAGATTCAAAAGATGCTGGTGGACTTCTTCTGGTCTGGACAACATTGGCTAAAGCCAGCGATGCTCTACCTGCCGGTGCATGAAGGTGGACAGGGACTCATCGACATAAAGGCGAGGCTGGCAACCTTTCGATTGATGGCGGTCCAGCGCCTCCTCTATCATCAGCCTCACGTGTGGATGGACGTTGCGTGTGCCCTGCTTCTCAAGACCAGAAGAATGGGCTTGGACAGACAACTGTTTTTAATGAATTTTAATGGAACTTCACTCGGAGGACTTACACCCTTTTATAGTAATATATTGGAGCTGTGGCAGACTTTTAATTTTTCCAGAGAATGGGGGAGTCCTGATGCCTGGATCCTAAAAGAGCCCTTATTTTTTAATGATCTTTTACACACTGTTTGTTTGTCCTCTGATGCCATTAGAGTCGCACTGATTAGTGCTGGGATATCAAAGGTATCCGATCTTAGAAGAGGATGTGAATGGATGGAGGCAAAGGAACTGGCTGATATGGTGGGCTTCAGATCCGTAAGGATCACCCAACGGTTGTTTAACGAACTAGAGTTCGGCACTCCCAAGAGCCGCAAGAGACTTTTTAAATGTTACTGCTCCAAAAACCTGTAAAGAGGCGTATGGTTTCCCTGATTTTAAAATCTCCCTAAAGGATGAGGATTGGGAGGAAACCTCTGGAAACACAGTGAATATGAAAATCCCCGAGTTGAGTTGTTTTAGAACGTTAACCAGGAAAACCCTTTACAGAGTGTGTGTTAAAAACTGCAACTATAAAATTTTTAAAGACTTCAAAGGAACAAAATGGACTTCAGTGTTGGAGTCAGACTCTTCCCCGAGAGGAAGCTGGAGGTCCCTGTACAAAAGACCCATTGAGAAGAGAATAGGAGATCTTCAATGGAGAATTGTATATGGGATATTAGCTACGAACAGACACATAGCACGGTTAGATCCTTTAGTTGGGGAGGGATGTCCTTTCTGTGGTGAGTCTGAGAGTGTTTTACATGTCTTTATGCAATGTTCTCGTTTAAAAAATATTTTAGAATTGGCAAAATGTTGGAGTATAAGACTGGTGGGTTGTTTTAGTTTTAATCTGTTCATTTATGGCCCAAAGTACTCCGTTGATAAAAGGATGAAAGTGATTATTTTAAATTTTTTGTATGGTTTAATCAAGCTTGCAATTTGGGTTACAAGGAAAAATAAAGTGGAAGCAAAGGGGGGTGAAACAGATCCTGTTTTTATGGTTAATTGTTTTATTAAAAAAAGACTAACGTTGGAATATGCTTTTTACAAACTTACTAATAATGTGATGTTTTTTTTATCATTTTTGGGGAGTTGATGGGTTTTTATGTGAACCTGATGGTTTTGAAGGATTTAAAATTAACATTTTTTTGAGAAGGTTTGTAATTGAGTGTTTAAGGTCTTTTATTGTTTATTTATTTATTTATTCATGTTTTTATAGCTTGGGAATGTATAAACTTATGTGGTTTTTCCCATTTAAAAAAAAAAAAAAAAAAAAAAAAAAGCTATTTTGTAATGTATAAATAAAGGACATTCTAAAGTCAAAAGTCTCTCTCTCTCTCTCTCTCTATGGATACAGTGTGAGCAGGTGCAGCTCCCTCTATTGAGATCATTATTAAATAAATTCAGTCTAACACTTATTACATGCGTTCATTTACCAGTATCCCTTATGGAACAAAAATACATGGCAATATTCTGCAAAATATATTGCGATATATTATACATTGACCATGTATGGCTATTGATACATATAAGATATTTATAAATGAAGACAAACATAGATTTACATTCATAAAGTTGTTTCCTTTATTGTGCACATAATTACACATACATGTTCCCATATAAATGTGAATATATGAACACACATATACACACACATTCACAGAATGAGTTACAGCAGATTTCTAGTTCCCAGCATGCTTTGCTTCTGACTGTTAAAGGAGAGTAAGTGTTATTTCATGAGTTTCGCTCAATATTAATATAGGGATAGATCACTGGTGTTTAATGTTTGTAATTTAAAAGGTTTTCTGGTGTGTGTGAGTTTTTGGGGTTATCATTGTGCTGAAGAGTAGAGCCTGTGGTTAGGTTGAACATGAACATGGCTGAACATCAAGACTATAATTACTAAAAGGTAATGTTTGTGTTCTCTTCAGCACAGTGATAGTCTCTTTACTAAATACTAAAGTACATGAAGGTGTGCTTTTGTTAAGTAGCTTGAAAATATGAAACATTTATAATATAAATATCAAATATAGGAAATATATTACATTATATATTTCTCTATATATGTGTGTGTTTGTACTGCATGAGTAAATATAAATGCAATATATCACACACATCTATATATTATGAAGTGTATTACTGAATATAAAATTGCACACATTATGATATATTAGTAAATGTATTGTCACATATTTTTCAATATATGAAAAGCGTCAATTCTTTATGTATTTTTCAATATATCGTAACATATTAACAATGTATTATTCATTATATTTTCAAATATACCATTAAATCATTTCATATATTGATCATTCATATATAGGAAAATATATTTTCTTTACATAAGAGTTAACAGACACAAGTAAATCTAGTCTTGATCTTCAAAGAGATTTAGGGCAGTTTAATAAACAAGAACATGTCAGAATGAGACAAAATAGAGACATCAAGCATCAATCAAAAGTATTGTGTACTGTAAATATTGGACTTTTGACACTTTAATTCAATTTGCATACTTTCTTTTAATGTGGTTATTGTCAGAAAAAAAGCTAGAAAATTCAGAAAAAAATACTATATTACTTTAGGTTTCAAAATTAATCATAACTTTAAATAATCTTACTGCTGTGCTCTTTAAAGGCTATTAAACCCACATTTGGACAATTTAGTCTTAAAGTGAAGTGAAAGTGAACAACATTATTCATATAAACATTTTTATGCCAACATAGTTGATATGACAGTAGCAAACTGTTGGCTGTTAAAATAACCAGCAACATATACAACATATATCCAACTGCATGAGTCAAATGAATTAGAAGAGAACAGACAGATTATGGTGTGTCTTTAGGTTTTGGTGTTTTGAGGCTTTTCGGCCAGTGTGTAGAAATCACTGTCAGAGGGGCTTGTGGGTAAATGTGCTGTGGCGTAAACTGTGTTTAAACCAATGGACTCCAGAGCAGAGTCTTGAATCACGTCATAATAAGCAGAAGTGACTCCCTGAAAGGGAAATATTCATTATATTTAATAACATGATACAGGTGCTGGTCATATAATTAGAATATCATCAAAAAGTTGATTTCACTAATTCCATTCAAAAAGTGAAACTTGTATATTATATTCATTAATTACACACAGACATATTTATTTATTTGATATATTTCAAATGTTTATTCATTACACACAGACATATTTATTTATTTGATATATTTCAAATGTTTATTTCTTTTCATTTTGATGATTATAACTGACAACTAAGGAAAATCCCAAATTCAGTATCTCAGAAAATTAGAATATTACTTAAGACCAATACAAAGAAAGGATTTTTAGAAATCTTGGCCAACTGAAAAGTATGAACATGAAAAGTATGAGCACGTACAGCACTCAATACTTAGTTGGGGCTCCTTTTGCCTGAATTACTGCAGCAATGCGGCGTGGCATGGAGTCGATCAGTCTGTGGCACTGCTCAGGTGTTATGAGAGCCCAGGTTGCTCCGATAGTGGCCTTCAGCTCTTCTGCGTTGTTGGGTCTGGCATATTGCATCTTCTTCACAATACCCCATAGATTTTTGGTCAGCAGCAAGAAGCATGAAGTGCTCTAAAACTTCCTGGTATACGGCTGCGTTGACCTTGGACCTCAGAAAACACAGTGGACCAACACCAGCAGATGACATGGCACCCCAAACCATCACTGACTGTAGAAACTTTACACTGGACCTCAAGCAACATGGATTGTGTGCCTCTCCTCTCTTCCTCCAGACTCTGGGACCCTGATTTCCAAAGGAAATGCAAAATTTACTTTCATCAGAGAACATAACTTTGGACCACTCAGCAGCAGTCCAGTCCTTTTTGTCCTTAGATGCTTCTGACGCTGTCTGTTGTTCAAGAGTGGCTTCACACAAGGAGTGCGACAGCTGAAACCCATGTCTTGCATACGTCTGTGCGTAGTGGTTCTTGAAGCACTGACTCCAGCTGCAGTCCACTCTTCGTGAATCTCCCCCACATTTTTGAATGGGTTTTGTTTCACAATCCTCTCCAGGGTACTGTTATCCCTATTGCTTGTACACTTTTTTTTCTACCACATCTTTTCCTTCCCTTCGCCTCTCTATTAATGTGCTTGGACACAGAGCCCTGTGAACAGCCAGCCTCTTTTGCAATGACCTTTTGTGTCTTGCCCTCCTTGTGCACGGTGTCAATGGTCGTCTTTTGGACAACTGTCAAGTCAGCAGTCTTCCCCATGATTGTGTAGCCTACAGAACTAGACTGAGAGACCATTTAAAGGCCTTTGCAGGTGTTTGAGTTAATTAGCTGATTAGAGTGTGGCACCAGGTGTCTTCAATATTGAACCTTTTCACAATATTCTAATTTTCTGAGATACTGAATTTGGGATTTTCCTTAGTTGTCAGTTATAATCATCAAAATTAAAAGAAATAAACATTTGAAATATATCAGTCTGTGTGTATTGAATGAATATAATATACAACTTTCACTTTTTGAATGGAATTAGTGAAATAAATCAACTTTTTGATGATATTCTAATTATTTGACCAGCACCTGTATATAATTATAATCTGACTTGCATTTGTACACAAACATGTTTCTACAGTGTTTTGGCACTACTGTACTGCAGTGGTCATGCTGACAAAGAAAGACAGTAGATGGAGACTGAAACACACAGTTTTACCTCATCATCATCTCTCGTGTTCCTCTGATCCACTGAGACTGAACCTGTGGATGGACAACATGATGAAACCATTAAAGTGCACAGAAGTCAAAAGATTTCAGCATCACGTTTGGGTTCAGTTCATAAAACCAGAGCGTTTGTGTTTGTACCTTCTGTCTTTTTACATCTCCTCTTGAACAATAACAAACTCAGTCCTACAGCTAATAACAGAATCGAACACGAACACGCCGCAATGATGATGTAGAGACCTGAAACACACACAACAGTAAAATGAGAGATTTGATGCTGCCTTCACATGCTATGGGGGATTTCCCAGTCGTGATTATGAGCTTGTTGCGTTCAAGTGCTTTGTTGTCAGAAAGAATAGGGATGTTATTCATGCTATTTTGGCAGTGTATAAAACAACAAATATGCTTCAAATGATTATTCATATATGTAAATATGCACAACTTTAACGACAAGAAGAGGCGATGCAGCTGTTGTGGGAGAATCTAATACAGAAGCAGTCACAGCAGCAATCGCTCTCCCCTGCGCTGTGTTTAAAGTCCTCCTGTAGTCAATAATATTATCCCTTAAAACTCATCTTTGATCACAAAAATGACATATTTAAAGTTTTTTCTTGTGAAAAAATTTCTTCATGCCTTAAAAAAGCTTGAATGTAACTCTACACCCTTGCCTCATTTAATATACACGAATCTATGAATATGATAATTAGCTCCACCTCCACTCGCTCACTCCAGCTCAGAGATCCACTTGGTCAGCTTACTGAGGTAAACGCTGCACAATGGTATCCCTCTTTACAACGTCAGACACTAAGAAACGCTTCAACAACCGTCAGTGGAGGAAGGCATAGAGCTCACATAATATACATCATACACCCGCCAAATCTACCCGATTTTTCATATCAACAGAAAAATATATAACCTGGCTTCTCTCAAGACTCCCATGCTAGTTCACTGTTAATGATATGCTAAAGCCTGCCGGCACAGTGACGTGATTGGTTACAAGGTAGTTTGTGACGTCACACACCAGCGATTTCAAACTGCGGTTTGAGACTGTCTTTAGATCACTGCAGTTTTAAGGAGAAAATACTCAGCAATGGTGTTGACTTATGAATTTGCACATGGTTTATCTTAAATACATATCAAAAACACCACATAGCCATATAAATAACATTAAAAACTTGATTTTCACCACAGGGGACTTTAAACAAACTTCCTAACTCGGGAACTTAGGTATCAAAGTTATCTCTAAGCTTTCCAGTGGTAAATACGACTTGAGAGGAAGTTCATGTCCGATTTCCGACCAGGAAACTCATGTTTTCAATGATTCAGATAGCACATTAAGGCAGCAAGACATTCAAGAGAAAGTAGTGCCAGTTTTGGCTCAAGATGGGCGGTCCGATATACAGTGTTGTCATGGAGGATGGTGACTAACCAATCAGAAACAGAAGCAGCTCGTCAGAGGAGGCAGGCAGAGCCTCATAATAATACTTAAAAATTATGTTAGGTAATGCAATAAAATTAACATTTATTGTAATTATTTTTTTACTGAATTATTCTGCATCTGGTCAACCAGCATTATCACTTTACCAGCAAATCACTTCAACTTTACTGTTCTGAATTGTCATTAATCCAATATCAGGATTATTCTGTGATATTCTGCAGTATAATTAATGTTAAAGGACTCACCAGACATGACTGGAGCATCTGTTTGTTCTTGATTTTCCATTGTCGACCACATACAGACGATAGATGAAGAATCAAAACAACATTGTTTAATTGACATTATTTACATTTAATATGCAGTTTGTTGCTAACTGTTTCTCACCTGAAACATGAAGCTGAATCTCTGTGAAAAGGGGAGTGAAGATAGGGTTGTTGGGGTGAACTCCACAGTAATACACCCCGGCATCACGTCTACTCACTCCAGTAATATTCACAGTGAAGACAAGTTCCTGTTCGTTTACATTCAGAGAAAACCTCCCACTGGTGACTGAACCTCCATGTGTTAAAATAATAGACTCTAATGATCCATTCTGAACTTTGTACAATAGTTTGGGATGATCTTTATATTTCTCTGGATATTTGCAGCGGATGACAGCTGTAGTTAATATATAAGCAGTCTGATCCTCTGATCTCCCACAACACGGCTCTGAAAACAAGACCGTTTTAATTAAAAAACTGTAACAAATCCTGTTGCCTCAAAATTATGTCTCAGGAATTAACATACAATGTTAAATATAAAGGTGTGACAGAGGAAATGAGTAATGTGGTTAATATACCTTGTTCCACGTTAAAAATGACCTCCTGAATCGTTGTACTGCCGGCTTCACATCTGTACGTTCCTCTGTCATTTACGGTCAGGTTTCTAATGAACACACTAATTAAACTCAGAGATTTATTATCAGTCATAGAGAATCTCTCTTCTGGGATCCATAAATCACTCTTTACTTCTGTCATGGTTGTACATTCACTGCCAGACACTTTGCAAAAGCTTTTTGCACTTTCTCTAGTTTTCTGATTGTGATGTCCATATATACAGTTGATGATGACACTTCCTCCTGCGATGGCAGGCATGCCTCCAGCAGCATCACCCATGTGACCTGTCAATCAAAATCCACTTCCTCTTTTAAGTGCTGTAAGATCTCATACTAACAAAAAATTACATATTCCCAAATAAAGACAGGCATAATACATAATATCACAATGCTTATGATTTAATCAGTTGAGTAAATAGTTACAGGCTGTGATACTGAATTAAAAGAAAGTCTGACCTTTAATCAGGCAGATAGTGAAGAAGAGGAAGAAGAGGGTCTTCATAATCCCAAATGATAAAACTGTGAACTTGTTGCTGTAAATCCTCTTGTATTGTGTTCAGCAGTCAGAAACACTGTCAGTTCGTCTCTTGTATCTGATTGTGTGTTTTTATCTTGTGCTCTGAAGAGTTTTTTATAAATCAAACAGCTCCACCTCTTCCTTTTCCTCCTTGCTAAACTCTTCTGACTCACTGTGATGAAATACAGTCCTGCTGACACTGACACACAGGAAGTTAAACCAAAGAGAGTGACCATGACCATCTTTCTGCTCTTTTATCTTGTGTGCAGGTTTAAAGATTCTGCCCCACAAATGAGCGCACATTTACAGTCATGTACAGTGATCAGGTGAAGTGAATAACACTGACTGATCTCTTCATCACGGCTCCTGTTAGTGTGTGGATATATTAGGGAGCAAGTGAACATTATGTCCTCAAAGTTGATGTGTTAGAAGCAGGGCGGCCAAGGCTCATTGATGCATGTGGGGAGCGAAGGCTGACTTGTGTGGTCCGATCCAACAGACGAGCTACTGTAGCTCAAACTGCTGAAGAAGTTAATGCTGGTTCTGATCGAAAGAATACACCATGCATCACAGTTTGTTGAGCTTCATAGCTGCAGAATCACATTTTCATCTTGGTGCAGACACCACAGCACACCTTCAGGGGTCTAGAGTCCATGCCTCGACGGGTCAGGGCTGTTTTGGCTGCAAAAGGGGGCCAACACAATATTAGGAAGGTGCTCATAATGTTATGCCTGATAAGAAAAACACTGACCCTTGCATCCGAATGAGGCTTGAAATCAGTCTTAGATTTTTTTTTTTTCATAATTCGTTACCTAATAAATAACTGTCAAAACTGAAGATTGTTCAAAACTGCATGTTTAATGTTTAAACAGCAGAGGGCAGCAAACTCAAATAGAACAGAGTATATAAACCAAATAATTAGTAGTCAAACACTGGTTAAAGGTGATTCTGCAGGTTAGTGTCCCTGTAAGATGATCACTTTGAATATAAAACACCTGATCAATGATAAACAGAGAGCTGTATATAACACAAATATACATTAACAGTTGCAGTAAGAAAAATTCAAAATGAAAATACATCTGTAAGTGGTTAATTTTTCCTCCTGCATTCTGCTCTTGGGCAGTTGTGGCTAGGGCTGTGACGGTGGCAAATTTTTACTACCGCCGGTGTTGCGGTGGTGGGGTCCAAAGGGGGGGCGGGGTTTGGTTGTGTATATATATATATATATATATATAGGCTATGCATTTATTTATACTATGAAAAGAAAGTTGATCAAATACTGCATCACTTTTCAGTTATCTTGAACACTTGTCACGGATTGTGAGTGAATGCGATCACCATTTCCTCTTTACTACTGTACAGAACGAAATAAACATGAATGAAAATCAAAAAATATGTTGAAAGATGTAGCTTACTGAAATCTGTATCACATCAGTCATCAGTGTTGCAAACAATTTCACGTAACAATATACCTCAGAAAAGCCATTTGTTGACCATAAACTTATAGTCATTAAGAAAAATAACAAAACTTAATTATGCAAGTAAGCATAAGTAACTTTATTATTATAAATTTGACTTAAACTAGGGTGCTCATCTGTTTTCATTTTATTCTGGAGACTGAACTCTCGCTCTGCTGCCACACTGGAGCGCGCTCACCACCTACTGGACAGGGGTGGGAATTACAGTTACAAGCTACATAATCTGTCAAAATGACGGACGGGCTGCAAATTTTTTCCGTCACTGCTAAAAAATTTCATCAATGACGGAAAATTTTCGGTTAACGCGACCTCTTATATATATTTTATACATATATATATAAAATGTCACACTACTGCCGGTGACACTCCACCACCGCGGTGGCACCATTGCCTACCGTCACAGCCCTAGTTGTGGCCTAATGGTTAAAGAGTCTGACTTGTAACCCAAAGGTTAGAGGTTTGAGTCTCAGTAAAGGCAGGAAATGTTGGTGAGAGGAGTGAATGAATTCAAATTACCCACAACTGAGGTGCCCTTGAGCAAGGCACTGAATCCCCAATCACTCCCTGGGCTCTGCAGCAAAAACATGTGGGTGTGTGTTCAATACTCACTGCTGTGTGTGTGTGTGCACTTGGATGGGTGAAGTGCAGATCTGTCAGCGGCTATAATAGTAAACATAAGTCTCCATAAACTCCTGACATCTGAGTCACTAAGGACACAGTGGTGTAATTTTATTTATGAAGAAAATGTGTCCAAATAAATTCATATACCAGTATGTGCAAGTCATTTTACACCAGACTGCTTTGCACACGAGGGTCAGTAAAACACAGGATTTGCACAAAAGTTGATTCTCAAAGATGCATCGATACCAACTGTTCATGATCCAATTTTAAATATATTTTGTGATGTTTGCAAATTGTGTTTCTGAATGTGTTAGCATGTTGCTAATGCAGTGTTTCCCAACCCTGTTCCTGGAGGCACACCAACACTGCACATTTTGCATGTTTCCTTTGTCTGACACACCCATTTCAGGTCTTGGAGTCTCTACTAATGAGCTGATGACTTGAATCAGGTGTGTTTGATTAGAGAGACATGCAAAATGTGCAGTGTTGGTATGCCTCCAGGAACAGGGTTGGGAAACAATTTTTTCAATTCAATTCACATTTATTTGTATAGCGCTTTTCACGATACATATTGTTTCAAACAGCTTTACAGAGAATGCATGTCAACATTACAATTTAAAGAATGCAATTAGCTAATAATGTAATAATTTAGGCAATTAATTTACAATCACTGTTAGCAGTTTAACTGAAGGTAGAAGCAATGAGCTCCTGGAAAAATGAATTACATTAACAATAATTAGGATATAGAAATTGGGCAATGTGCATGTTGATCCAGATGATTGCATCTTCTGAAGTCCTCGCAGGAGTTGGCGCCGTCATAGGTGTTGGTCAACAGTGGAAACACTGTGCTAATGTACTGTTAAACACTGATCACCATAATGGTCACCAAATATTCTCAATAAAACATCAACAATGTCCTAAATGTACTAAGGCCTAATCCTGGCTTAGTCTAAGCCCTGTCTTTGAAACTGGGTTTATGAGTTTTTGCACATAATGATATAGAAGAAATCAATGGGTCACCATTGTGCTGAAGAGAGCCTGTGTTTCAGTCAGTGATGAGCTGAGAAACACTGATGTTAAGTTGCTTTATTTAAAGGCTGCAGTAACTATGTAGTTACTGATGCTGTGCGAATCTCGTAGTTAATTCCAGTTGCACATGCGTGTTTGCTGGTGTTCAGCTTTAAAAATGAATACATTTGAAATATTTCAATAATCCATATTTCAGTATGTCAGCTGTAAACATATCAGGATCAAATATGACACAGTACATAGTTCATTTTCAGCAAAACAATGAAAATTATGAGAAGAATAAAGATGATTTCTCTTGGTTCTTAATATGTTTATGAATACATATTACATTAGTTGAAATGAACTCATTTGTGTTTTGGTGTTGATAGAGCACTTGAGTCGACACAGCTGTAAACCACAGTTGTTATTGTGTCTCTGTCCTCTGGATTACAGTGAAGTCCAGTGTCTTTGATCTACAGTCATAGGAAACAAGAGTTTGGATAGGCAGTATGGTTCTGTTCTGGGCAAGAACTCCCTGCGGACTCATGCAAAGAGCAGGAAGAGCAGCAGTGACCCCCCTTAGGGTAAACAGAACAAAACCAACATATGCAGATATCATTAATGTCAATAATTTAACATCTACACGAAATTCAAGAATTAGTCTGATTCAGGGGAATCAGAAGGCCAAATCCTGACTGAAGAGAGGAGGAGCTGGGGATGGAAGAGGGTAATTAGCTCCTGAGAAATGCGATAGCTGCTGATAATACTGAAGAGCTTATATATGAATGCCATGATAGGCGTCGTATTCCTATAGGTAGACGTCGGTCACCTGAGAGTCAGCTGATGGGAGCTTGACTGACGTGACCTGCCAGAACTGACACTACACTTGATTTAAAGGTGCCATTGAACGTTTTTTTTACAAGATGTAATATAAGTCTAAGGTGTCACCTGAATGTGTCTGTGAAGTTTCAGCTCAAAATACCCCATAGATATTTTTTAAATATTTTTTTTAACTGCCTATTTTGGGGCATCATTAACTATGCACCGATTCAGGCTGCTGGCCCTTTAATTGCTCGTGCTCTCCGCCCACGGAGCTTGCGCTTGCCTTGAACAGCATCAACAAAGTTCACACAGCTAATATAACCCTCAAAATGGATCTTTACAAAGTGTTGGTCATGGAGCATGTCTAATCGCATAATTATGGTATTTTTTTTGGATGTTTACATTTGATTCTGAATGAATTTGAGGCTATGCTCCGTGGCTAACGGCTAATGCTACACTGTTGGAGAGATTTATAAAGAATGAAGTTGTGTTTATGAATTATACAGACTGATTTTTAAACAGAAGTGTTTAAAAAATGAAAATAACGACAGTCTTGTCTCCGTGAATACAGTAATAAACGATGGTAACTTTAACCACATTTAACAGTACATTAGCAACATGCTAACGAAACAATTTACGAATATCACTAAAAATATCATGATATCATGGATCATGACAGTTATTATCGCTCCATCTGCCATTTTTCGCTATTGTCCTTGCTTGCTTACCTAGTCTGATGATTCAGCTGTGCACAGATCCAGACGTTAATACTGGCTGCCCTTGTCTAATGCTTGAACATGGGCTGGCATATGCAAATATTGGGGGCGTACATATTAATGATCCCGACTGTTACGTAACAGTCATGTTATGTTGAGATTCGCCTGTTCTTCAGAGGTCTTTTAAACAAATGAGATTTATATAAGAAGGAGGAAACAATGGTGTTTGAGACTCACTGTATGTCATTTCCATGTACTGAACTCTTGTTATTTGACTATGCCGAGGTAAATTCAATTTTTCATTCGATGGCACCTTTAACAGACTCTTCAAAGATCTCAATCTATTTTTCAGGTTCACAGGGTTAAACACATGGATATGATCATTCACACACCAGCTGCTGGAGATTCAATACCAAAGTACTGAAAATCCTGTTTCAACATCATTACAGAGTCAAGCAAGAAATAAAACTCTGAATATCTTCATGAAACAAACTGTCCACTAATGATCACAATCAGTTTCTGCTGACTCACCTGTTCATAAAACACTGGATAAAACTCTACAGTGGAGGACGACAGCAGACCTGTGAAATAGATCAACATGACATGACAGTCTTACTCAGATTACTGCTTCAACTCTTTACATACGTGTCATCATCCCAAACTCAATTTGTAGGTGATCTTCAGTGTTTTATTTTATGCTCAAAATGCTGAAACATCAGAGAAAATGATTTATTTAGTGTCAAATATTACCTTTAGACTCCTTATTTTGTACAGCCACTATAATCAGTGGAACTGCTATCAGGAGTAAAACCAAAATGATGATAATCACAACTGAAGCTGAAAACACAAGAAGAAACACTGTTTAAAATACAGTAAAAAAGAAAGCGAATATAGAAAAATCCAATAAAATGAACATTCATTTTAATCACTTCCTTACTAAATTATTGATACCATTATTATAATGACAATGAGCCACCACTGATCAGACTCAAGTATTTCGAAGAGCCATGTAGATGATTTACACAATGCTTTTCCTTCAGGATGTTGCATCTGGTCAACCAGCCTTATCACTTTACCAGCAAATCATTTAAATTTTGATGTTCTACACTGTAAAATCTAATTAGTTAGTCTTACTTTAAAAGAGCATGCAAACCGATTGCCTTAAAAAGTAAAGTGAAATAGGAATAGTATGTTGTACTGACAAATGCTTAGTTAGTATAGTTCACTTACACAAGTGCTCTAGTAACTAAAAACGAATTGAGAGTACTTGATAATTTACTTTACATTAGTATAGCTACTCAGAATTTCTGACTCCCAGAGTGCACTGCGGCATGAATACATTTAGCAATTGCTTTGTTTTACCATTTCTTTGTTTTTATTTGTCCATTTTATTTGCTGTCTTATTTCAATAGTAGCACAACAAAAACAGCAAACAAAATTGTTATTGTTACAATTGATAAAAATAAATAAAATTGAATTGTTACTATTGTTGTGTTTTGCATGCTAAATGTTGTGAAAGTTGCATGTTGAAGTCTGTGTGTGACTCAAACATGACTATAATTGTCACAAATATAGAGAGATTATCAACCCAAGTAAAGTTTCACAAGGTGTTTATGAGTGTTAGCAATACATTTCTTAAAAGATCATTATTCAACATAAAACATAGACTAGTTGCTATGCTTTAGCCATTAGCTAGGTCACCTTTTAAAAGAAGAAAATGACAATAATATAAATGAAGTTCTAAGTGACCAACCAAAGGGAAAACTGAACAAATCAACATGAATTTATGAAGTTTTATGTCACCTTATGTGACATTATCTTAAATTTTTCAGATGTATTGACAATTCAACATTCAAGATGACTTTGGGAAATGAGTGAATGTTAATAGAGAAAGATAACTGCAGAAGATTATTAAGAAATGCCCTGCCTCAAAACTTTTTTTTTTTTTTTTTTTTTTTTTGCTTGACAAAATGACACAAACCAATCAATTAATATTAACTTGGGTTTTCTGAGTAAACAAGGCATAGTATGTAAATAATACAGAAAGTGTTAGTTAGAACAGCTGTTGGATTTTACAGTGTACATTGTCATTAATCCAAATGCAGAATTATTCTGTAATATTCAGCAGTATATATTATTGTTAAAGGACTAAATATATATTATAATCACTTTATTATGGAATTATTCTGCACCTGGTCAACCAGAATTATCACTTTACCAGCAAATCACTTCAACTTTACTGTTCTAAATTGTCATTAATCCATTTTCAGGATTATTCTGTGACATGCTGAGGGATATATTAGTGTTAAAGGACTGGAGCATCTGTTTGTTCTTGATTTCCCATTGTCGTCCACATACAGACGATAGATGAAGAATCAAAACGACATTGATTAATTGACATTATGTACATTTATTATGCAGTTTGTTGCTAACTGTTTCTCACCTGAAACATGAAGATGAATCTCTGTGAAAAGGGGAGTGTAGATGAGGTTGATGGAGTGAACTCCACAGAAATACACCCCAGCATCACGTCTACTCACACCTGTAATATTCACAGTGAAGACATGTTCCTGTTCGTTTACATTCAGAGAAAACCTCCCACTAGTGACTGAATCTCCATATGCTGTAATAATATACTCTAATGATCCATTCTGAACTTTGAGGAATAGTTTGGAATGTTCTTTATATTTCTCTGGATATTTGCAGCGGATGACAGCTGTAGTTAATATATAAGCAGTCTGATCCTCTGATCTCCCACAACACGGCTCTGAAAACAAGAGAATTTTAATAAAAAATAAATAAAAAAATCCTGTTGCTAAACATAAATGTTAAATCTAAAGACCTGACAGAGGAAATGGGTAATATGGTTAATAGATATTCATTCTTACCTTGTTCCACATTGAAATACACCTCCTGAATCGTTGCACTGTCGGCTTTACATCTGTACGTCCCACTATCGTTTACGGTCAGGTTTCTAATGAACACACTAATTAAGCCCAGAGATTTATCATCAGTCATAGAGAATCTCTCTTCTGGGATCCATAAATCATTCTTTACTTCTGTCATGGTTGTACATTCACTGCCAGACACTTTGCAAAAGCTTTTTGCACTTTCTCTAGTTTTCTGATTTTGATGTCCATATATACAGTTGATGATGACACTTCCTCCCACGATGCCAGGCACGCTGTCAGCAGCATTGCCCATGTGACCTGTCAATCAAAATTCACTTCCTCTTTTAAGTGCCGTAAGATCTCATGCTAACAAAAAATTACATATTCACTAATAAAGACAAATAAAGACAGGCATAATACATAATATCACAATGCTTATGATTTAAAGGTCCCGTTCTTCGTGATCCCATGTTTCAAACTTTAGTTAGTGTGTAATGTTGTTGTTAGAGTATAAATAAAATCTGTAAAATTTTAAAGCTCAAAGTTCAATGCCAAGCGAGATATTTAATTTAACAGAAGTCGCCTACATCGAACGGCCAGTTTGGACTACATCCCTCTACTTCCTTCTTTAATGACGTCACTAAAACAGTTTTTTGACTAACCTCCGCCCACAGGAATACACAAGAGTTGTGTTTGTAGAGTGTGTTTGTCGCCATGTCGTCGAAACGCTGTTATTTTCATTCCGCAGTCCAATCACCGGGTCTGATTCCGGCTCAAATTGATAGGGTAAAATTAAAGACATGTTTACAATAACACTGAGCACGTGCATCTCCACGTTATGGTAAGAGGCGTGACCTTTCCGGGGAAGATTCGCTAAGCTGCTGTCGAATCACAACACAGGAACCGCTGACACAATCAGAACTCGTTACGTATTTCTGAAGGAGGGACTTCATAGAACAAGGAAGTCATCGGCCCGTTTTTATGACAGTGGAAACAGCGGTATACAGATAAGTAAATTATGTGAAAAATACTGTGTTTTTTTACACGCGAAACATGAACACATGTTATATTGTACACTATAAACACAATCAAAGCTTCAAAAAAACACGAAAAACGGGACCTTTAATATCAGTTGAGTAAATAGTTACAGGCTGTGATACTGTAATTGAAAAAAAAAAGTCTGACCTTTAATCATGCAGATAGTGAAGAAGATGAAGGTCTTCATAATCCCAAATGATAAAACTGTGAACTTGCCGCTGTGAATCCTCTTGTATTGTGTTCAGCAGTCAGAATCACTGTCAGTTCTTCTGTCGCGTCTGATTGTGTGTTTTTATCTTGTGCTCTGAAGAGTTTTTTACAAATCAAACAGCTCCACCTCTTCCTTGTCCTCCTTGCTAAACTCGTCTGACTCACTGTGATGAAATACAGTCCTGATGACACTGACACACAGGAAGTTAAACCAAAGATAGTGACCATGACCATCTTTCTGCTCTTTTGTCTTCTCTGACAGCAACATATTGTCAGCCCAGAATCGGCCCACATCTGTTCCGTGTGTAATCCAAAAGTGCCAGATCTGGGCCACACTATGTTGCTGTCCGGGGTGCAGGTTTGAAGCTTCTGCCACACAAATGAGCACACATTTACAGTCATAGTCTGAAGAGAGGAAAAACACTGATGCTTACATCCAAATGTGGCTTGAAATCAGTCTTCATAGATGTTTTCATAATTCGTGATGACACTGATCACTGACTGTCACCTAATAAATAACTGGTAAACCTTAAGATGGGTGATCTCATGGGTGATGAACTATACAATAAAGACAAGATGTAAACAAGGAGCATGAATCATTCAGCATGCATTAATATCTCTGAACATATGCAGTGCAGTTAGAAATGATAAATAAACAGTTGCATTAAATAAAATTCATAATGAAAACACACCTGTAAGTGGTTCCTTTTTCCTCCTGCATGCTACATTTCTTAACACTTGGGCAATTGTGGCCTAATGGTTAGAGAGTCAGACTTGCAACCCAAAGGTTGTGGGTTAAAGTTTGTCTATCTACCCTTTTTTGTGGTTTTGAGTGGGTGTGACAAAATTACTATTTTAAACTAAAATTACAGTAAAACTCTAAGCAGATTTCAGAACAAGTGTCTCGTGCAAACAAATGCTACTAGAGTTGAAAGTCTCAGAACTTTTTGGTTCATCACATTAATGAACCACAAACACACACAATCATAACTGTGTTTGTCTTCAGCACTACATGTATCAGTTTAGCATTTCAAATTGAAACTAGACAGTGTTCTTGAGCATCTTTCTTCACAGTAAATGACACTTGATTTAATATTTTGCATCTAATGAAATGACATTTCCTCAAGTGTGGATTAAGTGTCCAAATATCTCACAGAAAGTGTCCTAAAATCACACAGTAATCGTAGCTGAATTACAGAAAGATCCATCTGACTGAACTAGTTGAGTGACGTGCGAGGACTGACCGTGGTGTATTCAGAGTAAATCTCCTCATTATTGAAGATGACTTTAGCGTCACTGAGAGACTCTTCATGCTTCTGGAAACTGACAGACGCGTACAGGAGCCCGTCAGAGGGGGTTGTGGGTAACTGTACTGTTGAATATAGCGTGTGGGGTGGATCAGAAGAGTCTGTGGGGAGTTTAATGTTGGAATATATCATGTTCTCCTCAGTTCCCGAGACTGAGCGCTGTCTGACGTCTCTGATGTTCTCATAGTCACATGCAGCATGAGGGGCCTGAAAACACAAGAGATATAAACTAGATTAAATCAAAATTGAAGTTTTTTGGCTTTTAGTATGAATATGTTAGTTATCTATAAGCTAGTCTGCTCCAAAATAATGACAAAATAGTGCACTATATAGAGGATAGGGAATGATTTGACAGTGTAAATATGGGGGCAAATGAAGTCTGGTTTCACATGGTCACGCGAACCGCCACAGCGCACAGAGTCTGCTCCGGTCCAGAGACACGAGAGCACAGAGCGGATCATATCGAAGAGATTCAGTTGGCGCAGACCACAAAATGTAATTGGCACCAGAGGCGGAGCTACGGGGGGGCCTAACCCACCCAGATTGACAGCTTGCCCACCCAGTCACAATTTTCTAACGTTTAACAATTCTTCAATAATTATGGTAAATGTGATTTGTTTTGTCATGCATTAGAATTATTTTCTAAGATTAATAAGAATATGCTAATTCGTCTTTTCAGTTACGTCATGCCAGTAGTAATATTGTGTTCTTCTTCTCGCTAATATCCGGATTCCAACTAGAAGTGCCGTTTTTATGTTATTACAAAAATGGCTATCTATGATGCATTTAATAAAGAAACACGTCTTGATAAAGATGACAGGATGCCGAAACAGCTTGACACTTTTGTTGTTTGAAAGAGAACTAACAGATAATGATGCTATCAGCATCTTCGGTTCAAAACCCAGTCGACTCTGACTTGTTAGGAACAGACATCAGTCATACAATGTAAGCTATAAGTTTTTAGTCTGATCCGCCGTGGCATTGTTATGCAATATTTTTTCGTTGTGATATTTGTGAGCAAGGGGTTTTCTGAAATGAAGCCTACGTACATAAGCCACATTTACTGTATTAGCAAAAGCAGGTTGTCGACTCAGACGTTGTTTCTCAAATCACATGTTCTACATTTCATGTAGATCTGGTTCTGCTTTAAGTGTAAATCACAGTCATTAAACAAGAATGTAATCACTCCTCACCTCTCCACCGCTCATCTCTGTCCCGTCTGTGGAAGGGTGCTGATCTGTGCAACATAACCAGAGTAAAATTATGTCAAGTCGCCTTATTTCTATAGCGCTTTATACAATACAGATTGTTTCAAAGCAGGAAAATTAATGTCATTATTCAGCTCAGTTCAGTTCAATGTTGTTTCAGTTCATTTCAGTGACAGTGTTGATGTTTATTCAGCTCAATTTAGTTCAGGTTTTGTTCTTATCCAATTGCAGTCAAATGTATTATAACGCAGAATATTAAGACAATTTCAAATTAATCAAAAGTTAAAATCATTGTAAGATAAAGCAATACTCTAAACTTCAGGAAACAAAATATGAGCTATTTTTATCCATTTAGACCTGGGTGTCTCAAGACTGTAAGTGTGACACCCAAAATTCATGAAATGACATTACAACTGGTTTAAACTGCTGAAGTAATTTGAATTCAGAATCGCAGAAAGAAAGTAAAACAGCAGCAGGTCACACAAGGCCAGCAGACCATTAAATCATGTGTGTGTTTGCGTGTGTGCGATTGTCACCTCGTGTCTTGATGTATCTTAATTTGTATAATAACAGGACTGACATTCCCATCAACAGCAGAGTCACACATACACAAGAGACGACGATTCGCTCAGAAACACCTGGAGAACAAACACAAGAGTTTACTTTATAAACATCAATCTCTAAACCCACTTTTTTAATAAAACACACAAAATGTATAAATAGACAGACAGATAATACCATTTGCATCTGCAAATTTCCTAAAATCTATTTGTGGCTGTTCGGCTCTTTCACTTCTGCTTTCATTACCTGAGGAAATCACAAACCACCAACTTCCTGCTCAGCCATTTCATTTCTAAACTTAATCTCTAAATCTACCACTATTTGTGAGGTCAAGACAATTACTGATGCTAATCACTTTTAAATAGAAACAGTGCCGTTCAGGTTGAGCCCCATTTACAGTTTTAACATTCACCAGCATAAAAACCTGATCACCACAAAAAATAATTTAGGCTCATCCCTCATTTTCTTTGAGGTTGAGGTCACAACAAGACTCCTAGAATAAATGAATGGGAAAGAATTTTGGAGGGTTTAAATGCAAAAATGTGAAGCTTACAATTTTATAAAAGCACATTAATTCCTCTGTTAAATTGTATGAATTGTATAGCTTTATTATATACACAGATTATTTTTTACTGTAAAATTTGATTTGATTTGATTTGAAAACTTAACACACAAAAGGTTAGTGATTTTTTTTCACACTAAAATAATTGTAACATATTTGTCATGTTCTGTGTTTTGTTTCATTTTCATGGACTTTTAGTTTGTTACTTTTTATTTACCTGTTTCCTGTGTTCTAGTTTCCAGCCACTACTGGTATTCATTAATGAGATCACACCTGTTTGTATTCTGTTCATTATCTTGTGTTTATAAGCACTTCAGTTCCTTCAGTTCAGTGTCTGTTATTGTTTGTGCTGAGCACTCTGTCTCATTCCTTATTTTGGATAACCTGTTTTTGTGTCATTTGATAAAACTATGTTGTAATTTGATTTTCCTCATCTCTCTACATCATCCTTCTTAATAATACATCACAGAGTATGGGAATGCAAAAGTATGGATTATGCAGAGGATCAGCTTTGGTCCTTACATCAAGGAGGGTAGGTACTGGAGGATTTTGTGGACTGTGCCATCAGGTTTGTTGGCACAAGTACACTTTAAAGATGCACTTTTGGAGCGGGCTTAACAATGACCTGCTCTAAATAATGCTGGTGGGGGATGACACCTGCTCAGTATCTGAATACATTGAGTACACGTTGTGTATGGCTGGTTCACCACTAATTGTAGAAGAGGAAGCCCACTCCGAAGCAACCATACTTGTCGCAACCCTGTCTACCCAAACCCTATCCAGTCAGCCACCCCCATGCCGTGCATGGAGAATAAGCCAGAGCCCACCTCGGACGGGGAGCCATGATGAACGAGCCAGAGCCTGAAAGGGGGACAGAGCCTACCATCGCCCCGGAGCCCGAGCCCCACAATGAGTCTGACCAGGTGTGTGAGCCGGCAACAACTGATTAAATGGGAAACAGAAGTAATGATTCCCACCCTGCCCATCCATGAACCTTCTCTTCTGCTTTTCCCTTCCTGCACTAGTGTCTATTCATCGTCGCTGGTCCTGCCCAGCTCAAGTTCATTGTTGCCACTGGTCTCACCCAGCATAAAGCCTGTTTAGTCATTCTGATCCCACCCAGTTTCTCTCTCCTACCTCCTCTTCTTGATTCAGCCAGTCTTTCAGCCCCACCTCTGCTGGTACCCTTTAGCCCCCAACTTGTCCTCTAACACCTTTCTGTTGTGTGGATATGCCTCCGATCTTTCGATCTCCAACTCCACCCAGTCAAGAGGAGCCAATGGCTCTGCCTCCAGCTTCTGTGCACATCACTCCTCCTCAACCTGTTGGCTTCTCCCTCCCTCGTCTCCACAAGAGACCATTGCTCCTCACAGCTCCACTGGGCTTCCTCGTCCCTCTGGCTCCACCTTGGTCAGATGTCACCCTGACTGCACCACAGACTTTTGGACTTTCAGCTACGCTTCATTCCTCCATCCCTTCGGCTCCACCGGGCTCTGCCTTCCCTCCAGCCTTCCCTCCTTGGTCCTCAGTCACACTGGCTCTGCCTCAGTCCTCTGGTTCCAACTATGCTTGTTGCAGAAGCTCCCACTTGGTCTCCAGCCCTATTAGCTCTCTGTCTGCACCTGGTCTCCTCTTCCAACGGTTCCATCTCCATCTCTGACACCTCCCTGGCTCTTATAATTAATTATAATTAACTTGTATTGAATCCAGAACATTGCTTTTACCAAGACTTGTACATTGTGATGTTAGTATAAAAAGTAAATTATAATCAGTAGCATAACATTATACGTTGACAAAGGCAATACTTACTCTTCTTGACTTCTAGAGTGACATTAGTGATGATGTGAGCTCCACACCAGTATATCCCAGAATCCTCTTCTCTCAGATCAGTGATGTTCACAGTAAAGAATCCAGTAGAAGCTTCATCACTGAAAGAGAATCGATCATCTCTGATCGTCTCCAATGAAACTCCATCCTTCACACACATGGAGGGTTCATGTGCTTTGCAGAAGAGTTTCTGATGTTCATCATGATGTTTGCACTGGATTGACATGTCGTCTCCTTCATACTTAGTCAAGTTCAGCTCTGGAAATGATGAGAAATAGAAGAACATCAATTCACAGCCATAGTTTGACATATTCAGATGATAAACCTTCCTCACCCTCGTTCATGATGACGATCAGATGAGTGTAAAGATAATTCACGTCTCTCTCTAATGTCACTGCACACCAGTATTTCCCAGCATCCTCTGCTGTCAGTCCAGTGATGGTCCCAGTGAAGACACTTGCAGTGCCGTCATCATTCAGAGTCAATCTGTCAGTCTTGGTCTCTTTCTCTTCATTGAGAGTATTTCTATCTCTAGTGGAGCACTTCCCCTTACAGAGAGACTTTGACTTTGATTTATAGATTGAATCATAAGGGCAGATGATCTCAGCAGATTCTCCTTCACGTCTCACTATTGGAGCCACTGCAAACCAACAAACACACAAGCATGGACATTTAACACAAATATGTATATTCCATTGCCAAACAGTAGTTTCTGAACATCTGTTTCACCCCCCAGCTAACAATTTTTTGTTCTAAGAACGTTTTCCAAACGTTAATTTTTCGTTATGGAAACATTAAAATGTCCAGTTTTCTTAATGTTCCTGAGACATTCTTTCAATCGAATTTTTACTACCAACTAATAATACTGATTTGTAACATTCCAAGAACATAAAAATATCCAGTTTCCTTGTTATATGTAATGTTATGTAATGTTAAAAGAACATTATTTAAAGGTTAGTATGATGTTCCTGAAACATCCTTTCAAACATCTGAACACATGTTGTTAATGAGCAGAATCGCTGAAGGAAAGAGAAACAACAAGAACAGAAACTACAAGTGACTTCCAGCCACAGCCTTAGATGAAATCAACTGAAGATAAAAGATTTCTTTCAAACATGTACAAAAGTTCTTGAGATAAACAGAGGTTTAAATGTTGATGTTTAGTTGAAAACACATTTCGTTTGAAGTCACCATGATGGTGGTCCATGTTTGTTTTAGTTAGGCTCTTGGCCCTGACTTTTATTAACTTATTTTTCAGCAATTGCAATAATGTTTTCGGCAAACATTTGATCATTGCACCATTGTTGCATTTCATATTCTGATTGTTGATGTCTGCTAACTTGATGCTCACAATATGGTTTCATAATTTTTCATAATTTTTTAATGCCATAGTAGTATCACATGGTCAGTAGCACAATATTCAAATGAATTAACAAAACACATTTCTGTGATTAGACTTCAAATGTGATCAGTCATTCAAAACATTGACATTAACTAACATTCAACATCACCTGCTGCTGCTTTCTCTCTTTCACAAACTCTGATGCAGTAAAAGTGTCTGAAAACACTGTTAAAACAGCCAGAGAAAAACTAATAATACAACCAAGAGTTAAGAGACCAACAACATAAAACACTGATCACTATAATGGTGACTTCAAACATTTGGTCTTCTTTCCTTCAGTGTGTCATCACTAATGGTCACTTTATTATCTATTAAACCCCAGCAGTGCTTCATTGTTATTTTAACACTCTGTAGTGTGGACACATATGAACACAGAGTGCTGTTCATGAAACAATATTTGCTGTGTAGCATTCCATCATTTTATTACCCAAAAACATGTAGAGATCCTTAATATTTAAAGGACAACTGAAGAATGTTGTTCCAGGAATGTTGTTCTAAGAACGTTTTCTCCCAACATTATTAGGACATTTAAAAAAAAAAAAAAAAAAACATCTACAAACAATGTATAAATAAACTTTTTGAGAACCTTTTTTCTGACCTTTTGAGAACATTATTGAAGAACAGATAACATTGATCAAATTCTCTATTAATGTTACTGGAAGAACATTTGTTCATTACTTGGCAGAACATTAGCCAAAGTTATGAGAACATTAGCTGGTCCTTACCCATTTGGTATTAAGATGATAAATGCAAGTAGAAACATGCTGTAAAACTTTTGTGATCAGATCACTGAAATCACAGGGATGCAAAAACACATCGGACCACATCACATTTGCTGTTGAATCTCTATGGCTCTGTAAACACGGCAAGCCTTAGTGCTCAATGTAGTACTAAGTGACAAAGAATTGTGATGACTGATCTGAGGACCCACTGCTCTGCACATTTTGTATGTTTCTCTTATCAGACACAGTCATTTCAGCTCATGGTGCTCTTTCCTAACAAGCTGATGATATAAATCAGGTGTTAAATTAGGGAGACAAATAAAATATGAAGAGCGGGTCCCCAGGAACAGGATTGAAAACCACTGATAAAGAGTGGCATAAAAATCACATAAATTCTGAAATGACTGTGCAGACTGAGGTGATAGTGAGGGTCTCAGTGAAATCCCAACTAAAGTGGTCACTGCAGACGAATCTGAAACACATGGTATTACCATGTAAAAATGTTAATACTGTATGTCCCACTAAACATTTCAGATCGGTTCACCAAAAATGCATCTTAAAGGAGGTATATGTAGAATTCAGGAACCCTTGTTATTAGCGACACCAGTGGCACATTGACATTAAAGTACAGAAGCATTTAATTGTTGTGCTGTTGAATATTATTTTATTTGCTGATTTATTATCTATTAACTTATGTTATGACGCAGTTATTGGCATTGTAATGTTACGACACAATGCTAATTCATCATGATAATCTATCCATGCTATATCTCATAACTTGCATGTCGATCTTCAGTACAGAGATAAGTTTATAATGTTATAATTCATGTTGATAAATAATAATAGTAGATGTAATCGTGAGTTAATGTGAGTGATATAATGCTGGTCAATATTTGATTATATTATGTGTTCACGCATTATGTTCATATGTGAGGGGAGGAGTCAATAGTTTGTATATTAATGCAGTTATTTACTGTATTTACTGTTATTAGAGTGCTGCTCTTTGTCTGTTACAGGTAAACCACACCAAATATCAGCACAATTCATGTTACACTCCCTTTTGATCAATGGGAGTGCATGTCCATGATTTCTTGCTCGCTCGACCCCATTTCAAGTGTTCATACTAACCACTATTTCCTCAGAACTTACCATATTAAACCAGTTCAAGTTCATCACTTCACTCTCTGTTGTGTTCTGACCAACACACTTATCATCTTCAAGGTAGCCTTCGCTACATTCATGTTTTATCAAAAAAATTTTTTTGCAAAAATCCAAGAAAAACACAATACCCCACATTTGACAAAGCACACATTATCTAGCAATAGTGATTATGAATGTAGATAAGTGGTGTATAGTTTATCTAAACCTGATTTGCTTCATCTCTATGCCATTTACCAGACATTCAGACATTCACATCTAATCACATCATGGATCACCGTGATAATTTACTACAATGAAATCATCTGAATTCACTCACTGATGAGGTTGAGCTGAATTTTGGTGTTCAGGGAGATGAAAGTCAAATGTGTGTCTCTGGTTTCTGCTCCACACCAGTAAACTCCAGCATCTCTCACGCTCACATTACTGATGCTCACTGTAAAAACTCTCTCTTCATTTCTCTCAGATGAACCATTCATTTCTGTCACTGTAGATGTGCTGATGTTTTGACAGATGTGATTATCATCCTCTTTGCAGAAATGAACTTTATGTTCCTCTGGGATTTGACAGCTGATGTTGACTTCTTCACCACGATGAGCAGATTCAGTCACAAACATTGCATCTGTAAAACAAAACAATTAAATAAAAATCAGATCAGATTCCTCATACATGCATGATACAGTATTTCATGTTCCTCACCGTCTGTGACGTTCAGCTGAAGTTCAGTGAAGCTCTCAGTATAGTGAGACACATTCACTCCACACCTGTATGTTCCTGCATCTGCAGCTTTCAGCTCTCTAAAAAACACCATCAAGACTCCTGCTCTGGTGTCGTCATATAAAGAAACATCTCCATTCTCCATCCATTCATCCTGAACTCCTGGATTCTTCCTCTCTGAACATCCATCTGATTCTTTACAGATGTATTTTGGATTGGTTTTGTATTGAGGATGTTCACACTTGATCATCATACGACCTCCTGAGTATCCGCTCACTCTAGACACGCCCACTTTAGCTGTCAATCACAAATATCACTTCTAATAAATTTTGCAGCAAACACATAATGTAGAAACTTTTGTACCAGATAGAATTGATCATTTGTTCTACTTACTAATAATATGTAGATGAACAGTATTAATAATTGTGTAACTATACGACTGTCCGTAGATCCAAACTCCACATAAATAAACTCCTCCATCATCTGGTCTCACAGCAGAAATTCTCACAATCTTGAGTTTATGATTGTCATCAGAAACACTGAATCCTTCTTTCTTCTTCCATGGGCTGTAAATCATCTCAATAGAGTCTTTTCCTTCTTTGAATATGATCTTGTAATCATTAATATGACTCTGTGAATATTCACAGCTGAAGGTGGCAGTTTCTCCAATATTCACCATCACTCTCTTTGACACTTTACAACATGAATCTGTAATTCACATAATGAAGAAATATATTTTACTTACATAAAAGCTTTGAGATGGTCAGTAACTTCATTACACAAAATGTTTGATCCTAAAATGACTGACCTTCTTTCACATTCAAACTCATATCAGTGAACCACTGGCCATCAACCTCAATCCGGTAAATTCCAGCATCTTGTGTGTTCAGTTCTTTAATGTAGATCATGAGGTTTCCATAATCATTGCAAATTAAAGTGAATCTTCCTTCATTAATCCATTGATCGTGTTTTCTATCATTTATTATTGTTGTACTTTGGAGCTTTTGCATGTATTTAGCATCATCTTTACGACAAGGCTTCCATGAACCAACAAGAAGACTTCCTCCAGAATATCCAGTGACACTAAAGCATCTCACTGCACCTGTCAATCAGATTGATACTGTGATCAGAAACCTCATGAACAGAAAACAGCATCATTACTGCAGTGATGAAAGAGAAAAGCTCTGACCTGAGATCAGGTAGAAAGTGAAGAAGATGAGGAGGATCTTCATTGTGAGTTGAGTTCAGTCTTCTTTATGCTGAATGTTCTCTGTGTGAATCTCTCTGTCTCTACATCTGTCTGCTTTAGTTACTTCCTCTTTATTCAGCTCTTTATCAGTAATGAGCAGCTTTACTGGCCCCTCCCACCATCAGCACTGACTGAATATTACATTAATCACACTGAAAGAGCGCCACCTAGTGGAGGATACAGTGTCTGATACTGAGAGATCATACAGGGTTCATCTTCTCTATATAAGGACTAATGACACTGAAGATAATTGATCAGCGTTATTTAAATCTTCCACTAGAGGTGAACAAGAGCCTGTACAAGACACTCTTGGGAATACAAATAAATGCATTTGATACTTTGGGGTTTTGACATTTTTATAAGTTGTAAGAAACATCAACAAGTTTTTAGGTGGAAACAGACCAGATCTGATTGCTTGGATACTTTATGCAAAAAAACAAACAAAAAAACATTAATAATATCATAGTTTGATGTGGATTCAGCACCACTGACAGAAGATGTCAGAGAAACATCAGCATCTCTGATGACAGTTGAACTTGAGATTATCTGTTTCCTTCCCTTCATCTCTGATTTGGTCATAAAAACATCTGCATGAACAATAGCTCTAATTATCAAATATTAGGTCAAAGTTTTATTCCTCCAGATTGACTTTCTTTTTGAACATACAGGAGCTGTAAATCTGTGCCATTTACACTTCATCATAACAGAACACAAGAAAGTTAATTTATGTTCTGTCATTTACCATACAATGCAAATACTGTACATAAAAGTAATTTTAATGAAGCCAAGAAATATAATGTTTAGTCATAGAAATGTAACATTAACTTATATCAGCCTCTAGATGGAGCCAACAGTTTAAGACAACTATTTGTGTGTTTACTGTAGATGCTTCAAAACTGTAATAATAAATGCAACTGTGAATAAAACATCACAAACACTATACTAGAGAGTTTCTCTTGAAGCTCTCACAGCATTTTTTCACAGACTATAAAAAGATAAATGCCCTTATTGTCTGTCCTTAAATTATATATTCCCTAAAGAAATGTCATAAATAATAGTGTTCATCCTTATATATTCCGAAGTTTGCTTAATAAAGCTACATTTGGGATAAACTGATTATATTTACCCAATTTTACCATTAAGAACTGGCAACCACTCCATTGCATTGAGGGGGAGTTTTGTATGAGCATGTTATATTCCCATTTCCTTCTGAAAATGTTAAATCTAGTTTGATTTGTTGTTTTTCAATTTGATATCTCATCACATTTTAGAGGTCAGTGTTCAATATAATAATCTATACAGGATATTTAAGCATCTTTATCATTTATCTTAGTCAGATGTTGAGTTTGTGAAGATATTTAGTGATTCACGAGCCTCAGAGCGACCGTTAGCTACATCACTGCTGTTGAGATCAATAATGTACCATAAAATCATCTGTAATTGACAAGTCTTCTAAAGACATGTTTGTATGAGGAACAGATTCAAAAGTAATTGATTACTTACAGAAAATCTTCCTCTTTCTGATCTGCCTGTTCACATGACGATTCACTAGTGAACTTTGTTTTCATTCAAACAAGTGTGCAGTGCTCAATGCCATATAAGGAAAAGGGGAGGAGTCGAAACCACTTAAACCTCATTGACTTTCAATGTAAAATATTTCAATATTTACAATCCAAATAAGAACCGAAGGTTCTATAGATGTGTTCCATATATATATATATATATATATATATATATATATATATATATATATATATATATATATATATATATATATATATATATAAAATTTCCTGTTCTCATCACACTTGTAGGTGGCTGAAATGAATCTTGGTTTGACCAACAGAAGAGCAAAAGTAAACCACAAGCACTTGCTGGTTGATCTTTAAGACACTGCAACCCTGCAAACACACTACAACAAAACTCTCTTACCTACTAAAAATACTGGTAATTTTCTTAAATCGCACACTTTTGTTTTTTTTATGAAAACAAATCAATCATATGCTTCATTCAACTGTACACAGACTCATCTCTGTTTATTATCTGTCTGATGATGATCTCACCCATAACCTAATATCAAACACTGACATTTCACATTCAGTAATACTGTTATTTTTTTATGACAATTGTTTTTGTCTGTAGAATACTTACTGCCATACAAAGATACATTATATCAAATTTAACAGAGAGATAATAGAAATAATAGAAAGTTACATTTACAGTAAAACCTGGAGAAGTGGTACTGACACTGCCCTTTGATTGTAATACATTTATGTTTAAAATGTACATTTATGCACTCTCTGCCATTGATTTGAGATTATTTCTTATGAAAGTAAAATAGTCAAGTCACAATAATTTGCTGATCATAAATCAGTAAATGTTGGAGGTGAATTAGTGAAGGATCAGCTCTTATTCTTTATTGTCTTCTGCTCTCAATGGATGTTGATCTTCTGTCTCTCTCTGTTCAGTCTCATGTGTCTCACTGTGGGTTTCCTGAGTAAGTCTGTTCAATTAAACTCTCAGTGGTAAACACTGTCTCCTCACAACAAAAAGGTCTCTGGTTTGAGTCCCAGCTGAGCCAGAAAGTCTTTCCTTCAGATCTGGTTTCCCTCACAATCCTAAGATGTGTGAATTACACACATTAAGTTGTCTAAAGGTGTGGACGTGTGTTTGACTGCCTATGGATGGATCCATGGCTGAGTTTTTTATTTTATTTTATATTTTTATACCTTGTACAGAGGTTCCATGAACGTCTATAACGGAAGTGCAGAAGACGTCAAAAAAGACGTCATAAAAACTTTCATTCTGGTTTCTCAGTGGATGTCTTTTCAACATGTGCCAAGACATTGAAAAGACGTCTTCTGGAAATAACTTTGCTTAGTGGGTAGTTTGTTGTGATCCAGGTTTGACTTTAAATCAACCTGATGTCCATGAATGTCCACAGTCTTTTATGCTGTAACGGTGGCGTAGTCACATGTTTCCTGCCCGTCAGAAGTCCCGTCTGAGTGATGTGTAGCTGAAAATATGATGGATGAGTAGTTGAGATTGTCAGAGGGGCTGCTGGGTAATTGTGCTAAAGCATAAACAGAGGCGTCGTGTTCATCAAATACAGGAAGGACTGAACTGTAGACAGGATGATCACTGATGTTTTCATAAACAGAGACCTGACAGAAGAGAAGAGAGAAGAGTAAAAACAAGTGGATTAGAGTGGAGAAGATGATTATAATCCACTAATAAATGATCAAACTCAAACACATGATGAACTCACGTCTCTGTTTGGTTCATTATCTCTGTTGGGCAGATGCTCAGTCGGGCCTTGAACAACATCTCTGGGCTGATTTCCTGTTTTGTGACACCAGATTTATTGTTTTGTGGCAAAATGTATTAAAGGCCTTTATTTTGACAGCTTTGGACACTGAAGTTCAGTTTGACTATGAAAATGAGAGGTAATAAAATGATTCATGAGAAAGACGGTTACCCTCTTTCTTTTGTCTCCATCTGAAGTACATGAACAGTGAGAATCCAAACCCTGTCAGGATCCCTACGACCATCAACATGACCATCATGGCAAAACCTTGAAAAACAGACAACAAAACCATGTGATTATGACTCTAAATGTCCTATTTCCAAGGAAACTTGAGAAAAAAAGTCCCTGGACAGGCATTTACTAAGTCAAAAACTTTAAACAATGAAATTCTTCATACCTTGTTCTGGTTTTGATGACGCTGCATTATTAGATGATGAGAGCATCAATATCGCTGAAGATGATGTTGCTGATGATGATGATGATGATGATGATGATGATGATGATGATGATGATGAAGGAAATACAGATGTGACGGGTCTGTTAGATGCAGTATCTGCTGTCGCTGGTTTACTGCTGTGATCTGAAGCTGTTGTGGTTGGTTTAGGTGACTCTGATGTGATTGAAGCACAAATAATCATCTGGTTTAATGCATGGCACAATTACTTCCTCTGATGCAGCTTATAGTAACACTTAATTAATGTCAGGGGTGTGCAGACTGGAGCAAAGTCTATATTGGACTCGGGGAATGAAGCGAAGTCTGGGGTTGACTCGGGGACTGGATCCCTCTCTGGACTTGGAACGGAAACTGGAGCCATCACTGGACGCTGGCCAGGGGCGTAATCCATCCCTGGACTCGGGGCGAAGGAGAGAGTCGCCTCTGGACCCGGGGCGAAGGAGAGAGTCGCCTCTGGACCCGGGGCGAAGGAGAGAGTCGCCTCTGGACCCGGGGCAAAGGAGAGAGTCGCCTCTGGACCCGGGGCGAAGGAGAGAGTGGCCTCTGGACCCGGGGCGAAGGAGAGAGAGAGTCAGGCATGGCGGCCATCTTGACCGAGGGCTCAGGCCTGGCGGCGGCCAACTTGCGACAAGGCTCTGGAGTGGCAGCCATCTTGTGACGAGGCTCTGGATAGGCGGCCATCAGGATCCCTGAACTGAGGACGTGAGTAAGTGTTGGAGACCATTTAAAGTATTAGAACCATTTAAATAAAGAACGAGATTAATGGACTCTACTAGAGAGAGATAACAATAACTATAATGAATGGTATCATCATCCAGGCCCATCAGAAAACAAGCACTAAAGGAAGCATCAGGCCAGCCCACCTGACAAGAGAGCTCAGAAAACTCCTCCACATGCCTCTCCAATGGACGACCATTCTGCCTTGATCCCCACAGGTGATCCTCAGCCAGGTAGGTGTTGGTTTGGTCAGTTCTTCTGTCAGCAGGCATGGTGTAGGAACACTCAGAACAAGGAGATATGCAGGAATGCTGACTTTAATGACAAAACACACAGGAACCAGGGAATACACAGGAGATCACACACCCACTATAAAGGTAATACAATGACGAGAACCGACGAAGACTGAGGGAGAACACAGGGAATATATACAAGTCAAACAAAAGGGCAAATGTGACTAATTAATAGGACACACCTGGGATTAATGAACTCAAATCAGTGTAACTAAGGGAACAAACTGGTGGTGGGAAAACTGAACAAAAGAACATGTAACACAGGGAAACAAACACAGAACACTGACAACTTGACTCCGTAACTGTGACTTCAAACTATTATTTTCAATAAAACATCAACATCTAAACTTCTGTTAATTCTCATTAAGAAGTTTTGTATGGAAGAAATAAAGTAATACTGGTTTGTATAAATTAGTGTGGATGCTGAGATCTAGAGCAGTGCTTCTCTAACCTGTCCTGGAGGAGCTCCAGCCCTGAACATCTTGTATGTCTCTCTATATCTGACACATCCAGTCTCTACTAATGAGATCATGAGTTGAATCAGGTGTGATTGCTATAAATTAGATATTAGATATTTGTTTGGTGGCCACTTTTGTCAGTCATTGATCATTTTTAAAACATTTTAATGATCTTTAATGTCAGGCATTTCACATTTTTTTTAAAGTTTATTTTTTTACAGTGTGCATTGTCTCAGTAAACAAGATGCTGCAAAGAAAATGAGAACCAAATCCTTTGTACACCTTCCCAGAAAATAGGAACCTTATAGGAATGGTTCCAAAATATGATAGGAATTCTAATTAGAATCCTGTACAATTTTTTTTTCTGGAATCCTTAGGATTGTTTGACAAGGGCATGGTGTCAAGGACGTCACCTGGTAACGTTCCCAGAACATTCAGAGACGGTCATGATGTGGAGTTCTTTTAAGGGTCGGGGAAGTTGTTTAGTGGACCTTCATTCATTCGTGCAAGTTAATGCACAGAAAAAAAATAGTTTGTCGTGGTAATCTTTAATCAAAAAATGAAAAGTTACTTCCGGTCTGTAATGGCGTTCCTTCTCAGATAACGTCAGTTTGACGGCTTGGGTTGAAAACGCTAAAACCACTCCCCTGCAACCGTTAGTCTGCTATAAGCGAGAGATGGAGAGGAGGAGCGCTAAAGTAAAACTCTGCCCTCTATTCAATATTCTGTTTTACTTGGAAATACGTCACAACACTGGAGAAAAGACGTTTGCAACTTCCGGTTCACGGGGACTTTAAAGAAATGCCAGGTATCAAATGATCCACAAATATAGGGAAATGACAGATAGCAAGTATATACTATGTGATTGTAATTTATTCAGGAAGATCAGCGCTGTCCTGAATGAAACGTCGTCATCTAACTAAAAGAGAACCATATGGAAAAGTTCTGTTAACATCCCAAAGAACTTTTTATGAATGTCCCTAAGGTTCGGAATTTTTGTCACCTTTTGAGGAACGTTGCACAAGGTCATGAGAACGTCACCTTGTACATGGGCAAAAAAGATGTCTAATAATTTGAGTTGTGCAGTTATATTTTCTGTTTTTGAATGAATTTTTCCTCCATAAATGAAACTGTATGTCATGTGATGTGTCAGGAAGTGATGCGGGTCAGTATTTGTGTGGAGTGAACACTCTCTCATCATCATCTGCAGAGGATACTGTGGTTTCTGTTATCTAGATTGTTTTATCTTTTTTTTTTTTTTTTTTTTTTTCAAAAGCCTAGGGACAAATCTAGCAACTTCTTGCACAAAACTTATCTAGATTCTGTGACTCGCCCACTGGTCTATATTTATATTAATATAGATCAGTGGACTCTGTAGTATCTGGACCAATCAGACACAGTTATTCATTATATTTAATGAATTATCCAGAAACTCTCTCAACAAAGTTCTGTGAACCCATCCCCCTAAACTGCAACTAGCACCCCAAATGCAGCTAACAGCAGGCCTCTGGTTATTGTGGTAACACAGATAAGGTAAATGATCAGAAAGAATTTGCAGAGACCTGTGACTGACTCTGACTTAATTCTTGTTGAGAAGGACAAATAAACCCTTTTCATCCTGTATCTTATATTATATATATATATAAAGCACTACTTTCAGCTGAAAGCGATTGGCAACACAGCTCACCTCTTTACATCTTTATAACACACGATACATACTCTCACAGACACAAAGAGACTTCTGTAATGTTACTTTTGCAGTATATTAGTGATATATTAGTTATGCTTATGTATTTTTCACCATATCTGTGTGCACTTATGAACTATTTCACTCATACAGTATATTCTGACTTACCATGTTTAATCTCCAGATGAATCTCTGTATAGTGACGCTTTTGTAGAATTTCTGTCTTCACAGCACACCAGTATTGTCCTTGATCTTCTGTTCTCAGATCAGTGATTGTGACGGTGAAGATGTGGGTCGTTGTGTTATCGGTCAGAGAGAATCTCTCGTCTTTAGCAGATCCAGATTCAGCAGGAATGTCTTTATTGTGTATATATGGACATTTTCCTCTGCAGAGATATTTCTTATATGTTTCATATTCAGACTCATAGGGACACCGTATTTCAACTTTTCCTCCTTCATAAGCAGTGAAAGTCAAGATCTTCATCTCACATGCCACCACTAAAACAAAGAAACGAAGCTCAGAGCAAACATGGACCTGATTGAGAACAGGTGCTGAGAATAAACACAGAATAAACTCTTACCTGACATGATGAGCAGCAGGTTAAATATGAGAAGTTTATGATCACAGATGAGGATCATTCTGCTTTATCTGTGTGCAGCTGGTGGACAGACTTCATGAAGAACTGCTCTCTCTCTCTCTCTCACACACACACACACACACACTCTCTCTCTCTGCGCATGCGTGGGCATCTGTTGAGCGAGTGTGAGGAGTGTGTGGTAAGTGTGAGTGGTTTATGCCCGCTGTGAGAGCAATTGCTTTCTCTTTCAATTCTTTTCTGTTTCTTTTCTTTTGAGTTTTGATATCTGATATCAGACAGACCAGGAAAATGACTTTTACCAAGATGATTTTGATTTACTTTGTAAGAGAGTTTGAATGGATGTAAATATGAAATGTAAACAATGAAATGGTCTAACACAAAATTGTTTTTTCTCTTCTTTTCCTTTAGGAAATATTTTGAGCTCCTTTTTAATTACTTGATCTAGTTATAATATATTTTATATTCGTATTATATTTGTTGCTTTAGTTTATAAATCGTACCTTTTTGTATATCAATTTGCGTTTAAATCAATTTAAATTTGGCGTTGCTTTATAATCTCTTATTTTTGGAGCTTTGTTTCTTATTAAATTGGTTAAGTTAGAACCTTTAACCCACAAAGAAATATACAATTTTCAATAAACATTACATCAAGGAAAATAGAAATATAAATGAAAATATTTCAAAACTTGTCAGTAATTCACCGTAGATGAACAGTTCTCAGTCCATGAAACAAGTGTATATGTATGCGTAAGAAAATAGTCCTCTGAATCCAAATGACGAATCCAATAAATGCAAAAGTTTCTTAGTATAGTGTGTGCAAATGTCTGTGGTGTAAACGTTCAGTAGTGCAACAATCAGTACTGTGCAATGTTGAGGTAACAATTAATGTCTTTTAAAAGGCAACATATCTTACATACATTAACTCAACTGGGTGAAAAATACAATTTGAGCACTTTTGTCACTCAATAAATAACAAATCATTTACATAAATGATAATACTCTGCTCTTCAGAAATACAATGCATACAGTTTCAATACATACCAACTAGACAAATAAATGCATATAAACTCACATAAAATATTTTTGAACATGAATATAACTCATGAACACTTAATTTCAGAGAATTGAACATTATATTATTTTGAAACTTTAAGTTTGAGTTTGATCATGAAGAACATGGCCATCTGTGGAAAACTTTAAAGGACATTTACAAAGTAGGACTGCAGCTTTTCGATTAGTTTATACAGCGGTTTCTCACTGGCCCAGAGAACTTAAGCTGGAGGCCAGTATGATTTTAAAGACTGCTGAAGAACTATGCTTGGATAAGTCTTTGTTCTTTTTAGATCCCAGAAAAATGAATACAGTTTTACAGGAATCTTTTTAAAGTATGGGACCGCTTTCAAGTGGAAAGAACTGAATCTATATCATCTTTATTCTGGGTATTGAAAGAGCCCCTGATTTCCGGGTCATGTTTGGACATTTAAGGTGCATGTGTGATAATGACTACAGCGTTCATTAAATCCAAGATTATAACAATTGGATGTTTAATCAAAGTGGCTGGCCCAAGTTTAGGAAAAGCTGAAGATGTTGCCGAATTGTTACGCAAAACTACAATCTGCTTTTACAACAGAAGAAACAAAAATGCTTCAAGGTTACTGTAAATGGTATTTATCCCTAATGAGAAGACCAATTTCAAAATTCTTTTTTGGAATCTGAAAAGGTGACAGATATGGATTTGTATGCAAGTAATGATAAAAAAAAAAATGTATAAAGCTTGTGTAAAATCTTTTAAGAAAAAGGAGGCTACATGAAAGAGCTGACACACGTGGCGTACTGTTTTTATGATGTGTAACAATGTCAGACCGGAGAGGAGAGCACTTTATAAGCCACTGTTAACTAAAAGAGCTGGAGATGTACAGTGACGTATTCTGCATGACATTATTGCTGTTAATGCTTTTATTTCTGTTTTAAATCCAGATGTTGGTAATGAATGTCCTTTTTGTTTTGAGAGAGAGACTGTTTTTCATACCTTTTTGTATTGTTCAATGCTTACGCCTTTATTTGATGATTTGTAAAATAATTGTAATTGTTTTAATGAGAAGTTTTCTGTGCAAACTTTTATTTTGGGTTTTAAATATGTTCAAAAACGAAAGTATGAGTGTCACTTGCTCAATTTTATTTTGGGTATAGCCAAAAGGGCTATTTTACATTAGCAGAAGAGATAAAATTGAGCAAAAGGTGAACATAACATTGAAAGGGTGTTTACAGCTGATCAAATCAAGGCTTTTAATTGATTTTTGTATTTACAAAGCTATGGACTCTTTAAATATTTTTGAAGGAATATGGTGTCAGAGAGGAGCTTTGTGTTATTGATAATGAACTTCATTATGCACTTTTTTATATATAAAATGGTTTAAAAAGTTGTAAAAAAGATGATTTTATGTGTGTAATCTTTGTTAAATAAAGATGCTTGAAAAATAAAATAAAAAACTCAGTTGCTCCTTCTCTCTATGAAATACAATGTCTGCAACTGGAGCTCCCTCTATTGACATCTTCATTGAATAAATTCAAACTTACATATTTTTATTATTTTTATATTAATTTACATATTTTCATTTAGCAGACACAAATAAATTCAGTCTTGTTCTAAGAAGAGATTGATTGAAAATATGACTGAAAATATGAAAATAAAACATCCACCATTCAAATTTATTGTACAGCATATTTGAACACTTGGTGTCACATAATGAGAGGATGGCATTTTAAATAAACATAAACTAGTCAATTTATGTTTGTAACCAAGCCCCCCCCCCCCCCCCCCCCCCATCAGTTATCACTGCTATATTGTCGACATGTCTAATTATAATGTGCGCTAACATCTTTATTCAAAAACTTGATTTCTTGAGTTAAAAATAATAAAATTGAGGCAAAACATTAAATTCAAATTAGTAAAAAAATCAGAAGATTGAACCTGCAGCAGTTAACAAACGAGTCAAGTGAACAATAAAACACTTGATTTTGATATTATTAGTTCAAGTGTGCACCCAATAATTCATAATAATGTCAGACTGAACTCTAACATATGTTAGGTCTATCTTATTTATCGCATTAGAAACCTCTATTTTACTGCAGTAATATTTTATTAGTGTTTCTCTACTTTAACACAAGTAAAGGGTTATAATTTATCTTACAAATAAAATGTATATTTCATGAGTTCACATTTACATATAATTAAATAGAGTGAAAGTTATGCATATTTGGTGAGCTGTCCAGGGCGAGGGCTCCAAGCTTGGAATTTTGTCCCGAACCTAGAGTCTACTCCCTCCGGAGGTGGTAAATATAGATAGAACTAGAAGTGAGGAGATGGGGTGGAGGAGGGATGCTGATAAACTGTCAAACCAACAGAGGGTAGTCTGCTGTATTTATACCTCTTGTCATTGGTTGAGTTGATTAACTGAATGCGCTCCACTTGTGCTAATTAGGTTAATTATCTGAACCTGCTCCTCCCGAACTTTGTTAATAAAACATCATTTATTCATTCAGTTGCTCTGCAAAATATGACTTTTGTGTGAAATATTGCCTTTTTAACCCTTTGTTTAATTCAATTTACATACTTTATTTTCACATGGTAATTGTCAGCAAAATTTAAAAAAAAAAAAAAAGTTACTGGCTTTAGTTTTCAAAATTAATCTTTACTTCTAAATAATCTTTCTGCTGTGCTCTTTATGGGACATTAAAACCACATTTGGACAACTTGGTCTTAAAGTGAAGTTAAAGTGAATGACATTATTCGTATATACATATACAGACTTTTATCTTTTGTGTCTTTAGGTTTTGGTGTTTGAGGCTTTTCAGCCAGTGTGTAGAAATCACTGTCAGAGGGGATTGTGGGTAAATGTGCTGTGGCATAAACTGTGTTTAAACCAATGGACTCCTGAGCAGAGTCTTGAATCGTTTCATAATAAGAAGAAGTGACTCCCTGAAGGGGAAATATTCATTATATCAAACTCAGTCCGACAGCTAATAACAGAATCGAACACAAACACGCTGTAATGATGATTTAGAGATCTGAAACACACACAACAGTGAAATGAGAGATTTGATGCTGCCTTCACATGCTATGGGGAATTTCACAGTCGTGATTATGAGCTTGTTGCGTTCTTTGTGCTTTGTTGTCAGAAAGAATAAGGATGTTATTCATGCTATTTTGGCAGTGTATAAAACAACAAATATGCTTAAAATGTTTATTCATGTATGTAAATATGCACAACTTTAACGACAAGAAGAGGCGATGCAGCTGTTGTGGGAGAATCTAATACAGAAGCAGCAGCAATCGCTCTCCCCTGCGCTGTGTTTAAAGTCCTCCTGTAGTCAATCATTTTATCACTTAAACTCATCTTTGATCACCAAAATTACATATTTAAAGTTTTTTCCTGTGAAAAAAAATTCTTCATGCCTTAAAATAGCTTGAATGTAACTCTACACCCTTGCCTCATTTAATATACACAAATCTATGAATATGATAATTAGCCCCGCCTCCACTCACTCACAGCAGCTCAGAGATCCACTCGGTCAACTTACTGAGGTAAATGTTGCACAACGGTATTGTTCTTTACAACGTCAGACACATAACGGTAATTAATATGATCAGCCTTTTGTTTGACTACGTTATCAAACAGTTAATAATGTGTTGCTAATGTTACACAAACCATCTCAGAGTCAGACAGCTGCCTTCTAACAATCAGTATCCTTACAAACACTTTGAACTTAATCCAATCGAGCATCTGTGGGATGTGCTGAACAAACAAGTCCGATCCATGGAGGCTCCACCTCACAACTTACAGGACTTACAGGATCTGCTGCTAACATCTTGGTGCAGACACCACAGCACACCTTCAGGGGTCTAGAGTCCATGCCTCGACGGGTCAGGGCTGTTTTGGCAGCAAAAGAGGGACCAACACAATATTAGGAAGGTGCTCATAATGTTATGCCTGATTGTTTCATAATTCGTGATGACACTGTTCATTGACTGTTACCAAATAAATAACTGTCAAACCTGAAGATTGTTCAAAACTGCATGTTTAATGTTTAAACAGCAGAGGGCAGCAAACTCAAACAGAACAGAGTATATAAACAAAATAATTAGTAGTCAAACACTGATTAGTTAGAGGTGATTCTGCAGGTTAGTGTCCCTGTAAGATGATCACTTTGAATATAAAACACCTGATCAATGATAAACAGAGAGCTGTATATAACACACACACAGGTGATGAACTGTACAATACAGACTTGATATGAACAAGGAGCATGATGCATTAACATCTCAGTCTCATAACTGACATGGCATACACTGCTTTATTCCGTATGGTCCTTCTGCTCCACATGAGGCATCTAAATATACGCAGTGCAATTAGAAAATATAAATTAACAGTTGCAGTAAGAAAAATTCAATAATGAAAATACATCTGTAGGTGGTGTGTTCACAGTGTGTGTTCAATACTCACTGCTGTGTGTGTGCACTTGGATGGGCGAAATGCAGAGCACAAATTCTGAGTATGGGAGACCATGTCACGTCACATTTGAATGTGTGTCCTGTGTGATCAACACCTAAAAACCCTGCTGGGGTGTGTCTGTTCAGCTGTTTCCTTGTAGACCTTTAGCAGATATAACTGCTCTGCTCTTCGTCTTAGTTTGTTTATCTACACTTTTTTGTGGTTTTGAGTGGGTGTGACAAAATTACTATTTTAAACTAAAATGACAGTCAACAAAAAAACTGTCAAATGAGCAGATTTCAGAACAAGTGTCTTGTGCAAACAAATGCTACTAGATTTGAAAATCTCAGAACTTTTTGGTTCATCACATTACAGTTTTTTTCAGTTGCTAACAAGCATTGTTCAATACTGAAACCACATTTTCAAAACTCTCAGCAAAACAAAAGTCAATGTAGACCAAACTGTGAACATTTTTCATTGCTTTCAGACACAATGCATTCAGTGACCACACTTTTCAAAATTCAGGAACTCTTTTCCCATTCGTACTCCACAACATGCAAAATACTATGTATTTTCAGCACATTTTTCTAATGCTAACACACTGCATTCAGAATGATTAAAAACACATTCAAAACAGAATGATGGCAAATTCCAAGCATTTATGCAGTAATTATTTTAAAATATTCTCAATTTTATAGCCAAAAATTAAAAAAATAATCATTACAAGCTAATTGCAATTTTAGCTGAAATTCCACCCACTCCAATGCAAGAGAGAGACCAGACTAGAACCATCACTGTAATTTACTGTAATGAACAACTACACATGTTGTTACAGTAATGTGTAGAATGTATTTTATTTATTCTTTTTTTTATTATCATTGCAGCCCTGGAGTTTTTTCCCTCTTTTTTCACCTTTTGGTTATAATTTTCATGTATTATATTCATATAAAAATGAAATTTTGATTAATTTCTGATTCATTCGTGTTACAAATGCTTTCAATAAAGTGAAATTGTGTTACAGTATTCTATATGAAGAACTGATTTATGTGGAAAATCATTTAAACTTTAAAAAAGAAAAGTTCATCAATTATGTAATGCTTCCTGTTGTTAGTGTTTTTTAGGTCAGTGTGTTGTGAATGAAATGTGTGTTTTCTGAATGAGAATTGTTGCCAGTGTTATGTTGGTCTGAGTGAGTTTTGTAGGTGAGATTAACTGTTTAGCCAACATTAATGCTGCTAATGCAGACTGTGTGAAGAGTTTTGAAAATGTGGTTTCGGTATTGAACAATGCTTGTTAGCAACTGAAAAAAACTGTAATGAACCACAAACTCACAAAATCATAACTGTGTTTGTCTTCAGCACTACATGTATCGGTTTAGCATTTCAAATTGAAACTAGACAGTGTTCTTGTGCATCTTTCTTCACAGTAAATGACACTTGATTTAATATTTTGCATCTAATGAAATTACATTTCCTGTGGATTAAGTGTCCAAATATCTCACAGAAAGTGTCCTAAAATCACACAGTAATCGTAGCTGAATTACAGAAAGATCCATCTGACTGAACTAGTTGAGTGACGTGCGAGGACTGACCGTGGTGTAATCAGAGTAAATCTCCTCATTACTGAAGATGACTTTAGCGTCACCGAGAGACTCTTCATGCTTCTGGAAACTGACAGACGCGTACAGGAGCCCATCAGAGGGGGTTGTGGGTAACTGTACTGTTGAATATAGCGTGTGGGGTGGATCAGAAGAGTCTGTGGGGAGTTTAATGTTGGAATATATCATGTTCTCCTCAGTTCCCGAGACTGAGCGCTGTCTGACGTCTCTGATATTCTCATAGTCACATGCAGCATGAGGGGCCTGAAAACACAAGAGATATAAACTAGATTAAATCAAAATTAAAGTTTTTTGGCTTTTAGTATGAATATGTTAGTTATCTATAAGCTAGTCTGCTCCAAAATAATGACAAAATAGTGCACTATATAGAGGATAGGGAATGATTTGACAGTGTAAATATGCTTTCCATTGGAGCAAATGAAGTCTGGTTTCACATTGTCACGTGAACCACCGCAGCACACACAGTCTTCTCCGGTCCAGAGACACGAGAGCACAGAGCGGATCAGATGTACGAGTCGGCGCAGACCACAAAACGTATTGGCACCAGGGGCGGAGCTACGGGTGGGCCTAGACACACCCAGAATGACAGCTTGCCCACCCAGTCAGATGGGAAATATATATACACTCCTGAACAAAATCAGTATTCGCAAAAAAGTATTCGCAATTTGCGCTTTTGGATCATAAACAGGTTGTAAGTATTGCTTTAAAATGCCAAAAGAAGAAACAGGAACAAGAGACAAAAAATAGAGAGTAGGCAATTTATTGAAAACTGCATTTAAACTCAAAAGGCTGTTCATCAGCTGATCAAAAGTTTAAGGTCCTTAGCCCAAAAAACCCCCACAACAGAACTAAAAGTGTCAAAAAAAGGACTGAGTATTGAGTATCCCCACTGTTCTTGTTGATCACTTCAAACACTCGTTTGGGCATGCTTGATGTGACTGTTTCCAGGAAGCTGGTGGGAACGTTGCTCCATGTGGGGAAGATGGCTTCACGAAGGGCATCCACGGTCTGGAACTGACGTTCATTTTGTAAACTTCCCTTGCCATCCATCCCCAAACATTCTCAATGGGATTTAGATCAGGGAAACACACAGGATGGTCCAAAAGAGCTCTAAGAGGAGTCTTTCGTCAGGCAGGCATTGTGAACGGCAGCGTTGTCCTGTTGAAAGACCCAGTCATTACCACACAGACGAGGGCCATCAGTCAAGAAGGATGCCCGCTGCAACATGTCCACATAACCAGCCACCGTTTGATGCCCCACGCAACCTGAAGCTCCATTTTTCCATTGAAGGAAAAAGCACCCCAGATCATGATGGAGCCTCCTCCACTGTGCCGCATAGAAAACATCTCCAGTGGGAACTCCTTGTCATGCCAGTAGTGTTGGAAGCCACCAGGACCGTCCAGGTTATTTTTTTTTTCTTGTCAGAACAAAACTTTCTTCCACCTTTCAGTGTCCCATGTTTGGTGCTCCCTTGCAAATTCCAAACAGGCAGGTTTGTGGCATAAGAGGAGACATGGCCTTTGAAGACATTTTTTGTTCTTTAAGCCCTTCTCTTGCAGAAGCTGTCTTATGGTTATTGGGCTGCAGTCAGCATCAGTAAGGGCCTTAATTTGGGGCGAGGATTGGCCTGTGTCTTCACGGACAGCCCGTTGGATCCTCCAACTCAGTGCAGGTGAAATCTTTTAGGGTCTGCCACTTTACTTTTTTGTCCCGTAACTCTCAGGATCTTATAAGAAATGTAAAATGACCGTCTTACTGCGTCCAACCTCAGCAGTGATGGTGCATTGCAAGAGCCCTTGCTTGTGCAGCTCAACAATCCTGCCACGTTCAAAGACAGAAGACCTTTTTGCCTTTGCCATCAGGAGATCAAGACAATGTGAAGTCTAAAGGAGAATGACATAAAAGCCCTATTTTTGTGCAGATTTTTACTTTTTAAGGCTATGTGCCCGGTTGCATAAAGCACCTTAAGTGTAATTTTCCCTTAAGATCGCCCTTATGTTTTCCTTAAACTTAAGGGTGTTGCAGAAAATAACCGTTAAGTGTTACTTAAGGGTTTCTTTAGGCGAAACGTATATATACTCTCTTCCCTTAAGTATATATTTTTCACTTAAGTAATGCGTAAGTGTTGCATAAAGCCCCTTAACCTTCATTTCCCTAAGTATATCGTAAGGTTCGTAAAACTTCACCTTAAGTGTTACACGGAGTGAGCAGGTTCAATCCAAGTCGTATAACGTGCCACGATCGGCCGCTTTATATGATAGACAAATTGTACTTTAGCGGTTTATTCACATAAACATTGATGAAATATAACATATCTTATAACATATCTTACATGGTCAACGGAAGCGCAAACGTGCGTGCATCACACGCAAAAACAAACCTCATTGGTTCTTGCGCGCACATTTGAGCTTCCGACACAGCCGTAATCATATGGATGTCTTTCAATAAATGGACATAAATGATGAGAGAATATTAAAAATATCTTTATTTGTTATCCAAAGATGAATGAATGTGTTATGGGTTTGGAACGACATGAGGGTGAGTGAATGACGGCAGAAATCTCAATTTTGAGTAAACTATCAATTTGAGTTTCTCGTCTGGTCGTTCTCTTTCATATTTGGTTTTCTTTTTTGTTTTCCTTATCCATATTATGTTGTTTTCTGTGAAAACTTACCACGATACGTATTAACAAATAACTTGTCCATGGCAACAGTAGAATTTTTTAACGGCAAAACCTGGGATGCTGTCGTTAAACACTTTACGGTTTCCCTTACCTAAGTGAACAGTTTAAGAGATTATATGCAACACCCTTAAGTCATTCCCTTAGTTAAGGGGAAATCACGCCTTAAGTGTCATACTTAAGGGAAAAACTTAAGGTGCTTTATGCAACCGGGCAATGGTCTTAAACTTTTGATCAGCTGATGAACAGCCTGTTTGAGTTTAAATGCAGTTTTCAATAAATTGCCTACTCTCTATTTTTTTGTCTCTTGTTCCTGTTTCTTCTTTTAGCATTTGAAAGCAGTACTTACAACCTGGTTATGATCCAATAGCGCAAAATGCGAATACTTGAAATCCCCCGGTCTTAAGATTTTGTTCAGGAGTGTATATATTTTATTTAAATAATACAATTTTAAATAATACATTTTTTTAAATAATACAATATCCGGATTCCAACTAGCAGTGCCATTTTTTATGTTATTACAAAAATGGCTATCTGTGATACATTTAATAAAGAAACACATCTTGATAAAGATGACAGGATGCCGAAACAACTTGACACTTTTGTTGTTTGAAAGAGAACTAACAGATAATGATGCTATCAGTGATGCTATCAGTATCTCCGGTTCAAAACCCAGTCGACTCTGACTTGTTTAGAACAGACATCAGTCATACAAGGTAAGCTATAGGTTTTTAGTCTGACCCGCCGTGGCATTGTTATGCAATATTTTTTGCATGTAATATTTGTGAGCAAGGGGTTTTCTGAAATTTAGCCTGCATAAGCCACATTTACTGAGCTAGCAAAAGCAGGTTGTCGACTCAGACGTTGTTTCTCAAATCACATGTTCTGCATTTCATGTAGATCTGGTTCTGCTTTAAGTGTAAATCAGTCATTAAACAAGAATGTAATCACTCCTCACCTCTCCACCGCTCATCTCTGTCCCGTCTGTGGAAGGGTGCTGATCTGTGCAACATAACCAGAGTAAAATTATGTCAAGTCACCTTATTTCTCTAGCGCTTTATACTATACAGATTGTTTCAAAGCAGGACAATTAATGTCATTATTCAGCTCAGTTCAGTTCAATGTTGTTTCAAATCATTTCAGTGACAGTGTTGATGTTTATTCAGCTTAATTTAGTTCAGGTTTTGTTCTTATCTGATTGCAGTCAAATTGATTATAATGCAGAATATTAAGACAATTTTAAATTAATCAAAAGTTAAAATCATTGTAAGATAAAGCAATTCTCTAAAGCCGGCTTCAGAAAACAAAATATTAGCTTTTTTTTATCAATTTAGACCTGACTGTAAGTGTGAAACCCAAAATCCATGAAATCACATGACAACTGGTTTAAACTGCTAAAGTAATTTGAATTCAGAATCGCAGAGAGAAAGTAAAACAGCAGCAGGTCACACAAGGCCAGCAGACCATTAAATCATGTGTGTGTGCAATTGTCACCTCGTGTCTTGATGTATCTTAATTTGTATAATAACAGGACTGACATTCCCATCAACAGCAGAGTCACACATACACAAGAGACGACGATTCGCTCAGAAACACCTGGGGAACAAACACAAAAGTTTACTCTATAAACATCAATCTCTAAACCCGCTTTTTAATAAAATGTATAAATAGACAGACAGATAATACCATTTGCATCTGCAAATTTCCTAAAATCTATTTGTGGCTGTTCAGCTCTTTCACTTCTGCTTTCATTACCTGATGAAATCACAAACCACCAACTTCCTGCTCAGCCATTTAATTTCTAAACTTAATCTCTAAATCTACCACTATTTGTGAGGTCAAGACAATTACTGATGCTAATCACTTTTAAATAGAAACAGTGTCGTTCAGGTTGAGCCCCATTTACAGCTCGTCCCTCATTTTCTTTGAGGATGAGGTCACGACAAGACTCCTAGAATAAATGAATGGGAAAGAATTTTGGAGGGTTTAAATGCAAAAATGTGAAGTTTACAATTTTATAAAAACACATTAATTCCTCTGTTAAATTATTTGAACTGTATAACTTTAGTACTATATACACAGATTATTTACTGTAAAATTAGATATAATTTAACACAGAAAAGGTTAGTAAGTGATTTTTCCACACTAAAATAATTGTAACGTCACTTTTTTGTGTTTAGTTTCATTTTCATGGACTTTTTGTTTGTTTCTCTTTTTTACCTGTTTCCTTTGTTCTACTTTAATCTCTCTAAATCATCCTTGTAAATAATACATCACAGAGTACGGGACTGCAAAAGTATGGATTATGCAGAGGATCAGCTCTGGTCCTTGCACCAAGGAGGATAGGCACTGGAGGATTTTGTGAATAAATTCCTGGAACTGTGACATCAGGTTTGTTGGCACAAGTACACTTTAAAGATGCACTTTTGGAGCTGGCTTAACGATGACCTGCTCTAAATAATGCTGCTAGGGAATGACACCTGCTCATTATCTGAATATAATGAGTACACGCTGTGTATGGCTGGTTCTCCACTAAATGTAGAGGAGGAAGCTCGCTCCTGCCCAAAATCCTTAAGTGGACCACATTGTCAAACCCAGAGCCCAGTCAACTGCCCCCACACCATGCATGGAGAATAAGCCAGAGCCCACCTCAGACAGGGAGGCCATGATGCCATGATGAACGAGCCAGAGCCTGTAAGGGGGACAGAGCCTACCTTCGCCCCGGAGCCCGAGCCCCACAGTGAGTCTGACCAGGTGTGTGAGATGGAAACGCCACAATCATCACTGATCTCAACCAGCTTCTCTCTCCCGCCTCCTCTTCTTGATTCAGCCAGTTTGTCAGCCCCACCTCTGCTGGTTCCCTTTAGCCCCTGACTTGTCCTCTAACACCACTCTGTTGTTTGGATCTGCTTTCAGTCTTTCGGTCTCCAGCTCCACCCAGTCAAGAGGATCCCATGGCTCTGCCTCCAGCTTCTATACCCATCACTCCTCCTCGGCCTATTGGCTCCGCATTAACTTCTCCCTCTATCGGCAACACCAGAGACCATCACCCTCACGGCTCCATCAGGCTCCCTCGTCCCTTGTCCCTCTGGCTCCACCTTAGTCAGATGTCACCCTGACTGAGCCACAGACTTGCGGACTTTCAGCTACGCTTCATTCCTCCACCCCTTCAGCTCCACTAGACTCTCCCTTCCCTCCAGCTCTGCCTTGGTCCTCAGTCCTCTGGCTTCATCTATGATGCTTGGCGCGGTGGATCCCACTTGGTCTCCAAAGCCATCTGTGTCGTTCAACCCTTTTAGCTCTATGTCTGCACCTGGTCTCCTCTTCTAACGATTCCATCTCCATCAGTAGACCCCTGGGTGTCAGCCAAGTCTCCACCATGGTTCCTCTCCCTGTCGACTCTACCATGGGCTGTCATCCTGGCTGTCCTCTGGGTCACCACCTGGCAACTCCTTCTCCTGGAACCTCCCTGGTTCTTCCTAACATCATCGCCACCTTGTTTTCTCCCGCCACCATCATCACAAATCTCCAGACCTTTGCTCCACTTGTCCTTGTCCAGAGCCCCCGCCCTGCCTCCTCAGGTGGACTTTTAGAGATGCACCTTCCCAAAGGGGGGCATTCTCTCACATTCTGCTTGTGTTTAGGTTCATTTTCATGGACTTTGTGTCTCTTAAGTTACCTTTTTCCTTTGTTCTAGTTTCCCGCTACTAGTTAGTTATCATAGTTATTAGATCACACCTGTTTGTATTCTGTTAGTTATCTTGTGTTAATATGCTCTTAGGTTCCTTCAGTTCATTGTCCAGTATTGTTTGTGTCTTGTTTTGTTGTGTAACAGATGTAGGTTAGTAAGAGCTGTGCATGTAAACCTCACTCCCCTGATCTCAAGAGATGCTCTAGCGACTGACGCTAGGGGTTGCAGCCTTTAACCTCCTTGTTAGAGCACCAAACTCCCAAGCAGACGGGCCCGAGTTTGCGTCCCGCTTGGAGCGGTCAGGTGCGAACTGGAGGGGCTACAGTTGCATTGCTCATTTTGGATTGATGTTCTTGTCTTATTTAATAAAACTGTATTGTAATTTGTTCTTCCTTATCTCTCTTTGTCATCCTTTTGGATAATGCATTACAATACTGTTGGTGGGATTGTACTTTTTTTGGGATTTGTACTTTATTTTATAATTAACTTGTATTGAATGCAGAACATTTCTTTTCCAAGACTTGTACATTGTGACATTACTTTAAAAAGTAAATTATAATCAGTAGCATAACAATATATGTTGACAAAGGAAATACTTACTCTTCTTGACTTGTAGATTAACTTTAGTGGTGATGTGAGCTCCACACCAGTATATCCCAGAATCCTCTTCTCTCAGATCAGTGATGTTCACAGTAAAGACTCCAGTAGAAGCTTCATCACTGAAAGAGAATCGATCATCTCTGATCGTCTCCAATGAAACTCCATCCTTCACACACATGGAGGGTTCATGTGCTTTGCAGAAGAGTTTCTGATGTTCATCATGATGTTTGCACTGGATTGACATGTCGTCTCCTTCATACTTAGTCAAGTTCAGCTCTGGAAATGATGAGAAATATAAGAACATCAATTCACAGCCATAGTTTGACATATTCAGATGATAAACCTTCCTCACCCTTGTTCATGATGACGATCAGATGAGTGTAAAGATAATTCACGTCTCTCTCTAATGTCACTGCACACCAGTATTTCCCAGCATCCTCTGCTGTCAGTCCAGTGATGGTCCCAGTGAAGACACTTGCATTGACGTTATTATTCAGAGTCAATCTGTCAGTCTTGGTCTCTTTCTCTTCATTGAGAGTATTTCTATCTCTAGTGGAGCACTTCCCCTTACAGAGAGACTTTGACTTTGATTTATAGATTGAATCATAAGGGCAGATGATCTCAGCAGATTCTCCTTCACGTCTCACTACTGGAGCCACTGCAAACACACAAACACAGACATTTAACACACATGATTCTGAATAGACTGTATTTCTATAATGAAATCATCTGAATTCCCTCACTGATGAGGTTGAGCTGAATTTTGGTGTTCAGGGAGATGAAAGTCAAATGTGTGTCTCTGGTTTCTGCTCCACACCAGTAAACTCCAGCATCTCTCACGCTCACATTACTGATGCTCACTGTAAAAACTCTCTCTTCATTTCTCTCAGATGAAGGACTCATTGGTTTTACTTTAGACATACTCATTATCTGGCAGGTGTGATTATCATCCTCTTTGCAGAAATGAACTTCATGTTCCTCTGGGATCTGACAGCTGATGCTGAATTCTTCACCAAGATGAGCAGATTCAGTCACAAACATTGCACCTGTAAACCAAGAGAAATTAGATATAAATCAGATCAGATAATTCAAACACACAAGATACAGTATTTCATGTTCCTCACCATCTGTGACGTTCAGCTGAAGTTCAGTGAAGCTCTCAGTATAGTGAGACACATTCACTCCACACCTGTATGTTCCTGCATCTGCAGCTTTCAGCTCTCTAAAAAACACCATCAAGACTCCTGCTCTGGTGTCGTCATATAAAGAGACATCTCCATTCTCCATCCATTCATCCTGAACTCCTGGATTCTTCCTCTCTGAACATCCATCTGATTCTTTACAGATGTATTTTGGATTGGTTTTGTATTGAGGATGTTCACACTTGATCATCATACGACCTCCTGAGCGGCTTGTCATTCTAGATACTCCCACTTTAGCTGTCACAATAGATGTTTTATTATTGGCAGCGGCTATTCACACTAAGTGCAAATATCAATATATTCTATTTACACTAAGTGACAATAGCAGCATTTTCTTAGCAATACGCTATTTACACTAGGCAGATACTATTTGCACCTCAGTGTTTTTGTATATTAACAAAGAGCCATAGAGTGTAAATGATTATATTTATTAAAATTATTAAATAGATGTTGCCTTATTAGGAGGATAAAAACCCTACCTACACCTTTGTTTTTTTTTGTTTTTTTTGGGGTATATATATCATTATTTTTGTTAGAATTACACCAAAACATGAATTAGCCCTCCCACAATTTTTGGAGAGCGTCGATTTATGTGTCAAAAACGATCGATTTTTATTTTATTTTTTTTAATTTTGCTTGTGTTACATGCCCCCTATATGTGCACAAGTAAATTTGCAGTCAAAACACGAATATGCCCCTCCCACGATTTTTTGAGAGTTTTTTTTTTTTTTGATGGAAAACAGCTGTTATGTTTTGAAAACGATCGATTTTTAATTTTTTTTTGCTTGTGTTACATCATGCCCCCTATATGTGCAAATGTGATTTAGCAAAATTAAATGTATGATCATTAAAACTTAATAAATTTTTTTTTAAATGCATGTTACATGCTTAAAATGAACTGAGTTAGAATGGCCTGGGAACTGCAGTTGTTGTTTTTTTCTTTGTTTACAAACAACGTCTGAGTTTAGAGGGTCACAGAGTGCTTCAGCTCAGTTGGTGTCTGGAGGCAGAACAGAGAGGCTGTGCTGCTTTATTCAGTTAAGATTGTAATATTCTGCTAGTTTAGGAAGCATGGCATGCTTATTAGTCACTGGCAAAGACAACAGAGACAGCATTTTGTCTGCTGTTTGCCAGTATCCCAAAATGGAAGAATTTTTGGGTGATGAGGGTTTGAAAATTCCAATACACTGTGATAGTGTTTATTACACTTATGACATTGATGGTGTGGTGGTTGAGGTTAAGGATATGTGTGGAGAGGTTGGTCATGTCCATTATCTGTTTCTTCAGGAGTTCCAAGCACACATGATCAACAGTCATTATGATAATCTTAAGAAGCATATCAAATTGAATGTGTAAACAGAGAAGGAAATCTCTGCTTCACGGAACTCCTGTGGTTGGACAGTTGGACATGTTGATGGTGGATACTTCTTTAATATGTCAGTTGTGCCAACTAAGGATGGTGGATTGAACAGCATGTTCATGAATAATGTAACTGCACAAGTGAAGACAGCAGAAGTATTAAACAAAGTTGTCACTGAGTTTAAAGATTTGCACCACGCAACATGGATCAGCCTTCAATGTAGAAGGCAAACTTTCATGACCGATCTAAATTCAATGTTCTTGCTGGTGACCAGGGATTTGTATTTATGCTGTTGTGTCTTTGCACTCTGCGTGCAATATACATGCAAAAGGCCCCAGGGTCCACTTGATGTGGTCACGTTATGGGGTGGTGGGAAACCGAGGGAGTGTGTTTTCTACTCTGTGCATGAATGAAGCGTCCAACTTTTCCTCTAATCTTGAGATCGATATCTCCAGGACACTTTGTGGTGTTTTTAACGAGGCAGAGCTTGGTTACTCTTTGAATTTTGTGCAGCTCTACACCAATACACAATAGGGTGAAAGACAATTCTGCTAGCCTTACTTGCTAATGCTGTGCAACTTAAAACGCTGAACTTTGTGTGACATTATTAAAGCTTAAAGTGGCCCAACCAGACACTGGTGGGCGGACCTAGTGTAAATAGCATTTTGACAACAAGGGACACTATCTTCACACAGTGTAAATAGACACTCCATTTATGAATTTATATTAAACCTTATCATCTCAAGATCAATCTCACTGTAACACTGTAAAATGTTTAATGGCTACATGTGTAAATCATCTGAATTCACTCACTAATGAGGTTGAGCTGAATTTTGGTGTTCAGGGAGATGAAAGTCAAATGTGTGTCTCTGGTTTCTGCTCCACACCAGTAAACTCCAGCATCTCTCACGCTCACATTACTGATGCTCACTGTAAAAACTCTCTCTTCATTTCTCTCAGATGAACCGTTCATTTCTGTCACTGTAGATGTGCTGATGTTTTGACAGATGTGATTATCATCCTCTTTGCAGAAATGAACTTTATGTTCCTCTGGGATCTGACAGGTGATGTTGACTTCTTCACCAAGATGAGCAGTTTTAGTCACAACTTTTGGATATTTTGCACCTATAAACCAGGACAAAAAAGAGTAAATAATCAGAACAAATATATTATATATTATTATACATACAAGATACAGTATTTCATGTTCCTCACCATCTATGATGTTCAGCTGAAGTTCAGTGAAGCTCTCAGTATAGTGAGACACATTCACTCCACACCTGTATGTTCCTGCATCTGCAGCTTTCAGGTCTCTAAAAAACACCATCAAGACTCCTGCTCTGGTGTCGTCATATAAAGAAACATCTCCATTCTCCATCCATTCATCCTGAACTCCTGGATTCTTCCTCTCTGAACATCCATCTGATTCTTTACAGATGTATTTTGGATTGGTTTTGTATTGAGGATGTTCACACTTGATCATCATACGACCTCCTGAGTATCCGCTCACTCTAGACACGCCCACTTTAGCTGTCAATCACAAATATCACAACTAATTAACTTCTCCACAAACAGGGATTTTAGAAACTTTAAAACTAGATTTAAATGAGTTTATTTTACTTACTAATTACATGCAAATTAAATCTATTAATAACTGAGTAACTGTACGATTGTTCTCTGATCCAAACTCCACATGAATAAACTCCTCCATCATCTGGTCTCACAGCAGTAATTCTCATAGTGAAGATTTTTATCTGTCTGTTATCAGAAATACTGAATCTTTCTTTCTTCTTCCATGTGTCAGTAGTGGAGATCAGCTCATCAGTGATGTCATTTCCTGTTTTGTATATACTCTTCCTAGCATTCCTTTGATTCCATGAATATTCACAGCTGAAAGCAGCAGTTTCTCCTCTATTTACCATCACTGTCTTTGACACTCCACAGCACAAATCTGTCAACATTCAAGGTTTTAAAGAAGTACATAAAAATATAAAACAAACAAAACATTGAAAAAATATTGCCTCAGACTACTTTGTACTACTCACCCACATGTAGATGAACAGTATTAATAATGGAGTATCTGTATGAGTGTCTGTATTCCCAAACTCCACATAAATAAACTCCTCCATCATCTGGTGTCACAGCAGTAATTCTCACACTGAAGAGATTATGTTTGTCATTAAAAATGCTGAATTTCTTATTCCATTTGTCAGTGCGTATCACCTCATCAATAGAATATTTTCCTTCTTTGAATATGATCTTGGGATGATTAATATGATTCTGTGAATATTCACAGCTGAATGAGGCAGTTTCTCCATTACGCACCGTTACTCTCTTTGACACTTTACAACATGAATCTGCAATTCACAAAATAAATAAAATCATCTTGCATATATAAAACCTTTGAAAATATCAGTAGTTTTACTGCATGACGACTTCAATCTTAAAATGACTGACCTTCTTCCACATTCAAAGTCATATCAATATACCAGTGGTTTTCAACCGTAATCCGGTATTCTCCAGCATCTTGTTGATTTAAATCTCTAATGAAGATCATGAGGTTTCCATCACTGTTACGAAACAGTGTGAATCGTCCCTCATTAATCCAGTTATAATATTTCTTATCATTTATTATTGTTCTCCACTCAGGTATTTTGGCCATATATTTAGCGGAGTAACTGAACCAAGTCTTCTGTGAATCAACAAGAAGACTTCCTCCAGAATATCCAGAGACACTAAAGCATCTCACTGCACCTGTCAATCAGATTGATACTGTGATCAGAAACCTCATGAACAGAAAACAGCATCATTACTGCAGTGATGAAAGAGAAAAGCTCTGACCTGAGATCAGGTAGAAAGTGAAGAAGATGAGGAGGATCTTCATTGTGAGTTGAGTTCAGTCTTCTTTATGCTGAATGTTCTCTGTGTGAATCTCTCTGTCTCTACATCTGTCTGCTTTAGTTACTTCCTCTTTCTTCAGCTCTTTATCAGTAATGAGCAGCTTTACTGGCCCCTCCCACCATCAGCACTGACTGAATATTACATTAATCACACTGAAAGAGCGCCACCTAGTGGAGGATACAGTGTCTGATACTGAGAGATCATACAGGGTTCATCTTCTCTATATAAGGACTAATGACACTGAAGATTATTGATCAACATTATTTAAATCCTACACTAGAGGGCGACAGTATAATTCACATCTACAGTAAGCCTGTACAAGACACTCTTGGAAATACATATAAATGCATTTGATACTTTGGGTTCATCATTTGAAAGAAACAACAATAAGTTTTTAGATCGAAACAGACCAGATCTGATTGTTTGGATACTTCATTCATTAAAAAAACACATTATATAATATCATAGTTTGATGTGGATTCAGAACCACTGACAGCAGCTGTCATAGAAACATCAGCATCTGTGATGACCATAGACTGTAAAAAAATATGGACGTAGCGTCCGTGACGTCACCCATAGAGTTCTGAACAGCAGTTTTGAAGCGTAAATGAGGCCGCGGCCATCTTAGCTGCGCGTCACTGCCGGATAACTGAAAATGGGCAAAGAGGCGGGGAGGTGGTTTGAGCTGATATGACTGGTTGCTGAAACCACGCCCGCCTCGCTCGACGTGACCATGTTAGCAGGCAAAGGAGCTATCTATCTATCTTAGATAAAATATTAATGAAGATAAGTTTTATCATCAGAACGTTCTAAAGGTTTACTGTCAATCTACGGTGTTTTTTAACATATAGATCCTCCAACACCGTAGTGTTGGGTGTGCAAATAACAACATGGAAAATCAAATGGGACTTCATACCTTTATAATATAATATAATATCGCGAGATGAATCCAATCTGTGGCACTTGGGTAAAATATGAGTGTCCATTGCAAAACAAAAAAACATTTCACATTTCTTCTGAATGATCTGCTCTCTGTCATCGTTCTTCAAGAAGGGATGCAATCTGAACAGCCTTTATGTTGTAAAACTGTATACGATCGTATCTAACAAACAAATGAAACCATGTCCAAAGTATATTTTTTTCAAAATAGTGCAGCAGTTTTAGTTATAATATCCAAGCAGTGCTGTCGGATTTTGATATCCTCCCGCCATTGTCATTGCAGTAAATCTCACAACCAAAACTTTCAGCCAATGCCACGATCCAACAACGTGTGTGTGTCTCTTCCCCATGCATGCACATCTACACAGACACACATCAGTCTCGAATATTATGCAGCAAGCCATATTTTATAATTGTATAAAATAATCAAGAAAAAAAGCACAAAAACGGCTGAGATGCCAAATTCAGCGGCAGCTGAGGTAACATGACGGCTCACAGACAGCAGCGCAATCTACCTGTCACTCAAGTGACCACGCCCTTAATTATGCAGAACTTTAAGGCTTAATATAATTTAAACGGATAAGTTATAAAAAAATTCACCCCCCTCAGAGTTGTCATGAAGGGCAAAAATAGCAGTATAGACCAAAACCACAATTTGAACCAACTTGTAAACATGTTTTTTTCTGCTATAAACTTGGCCAATTTAACATGGGACTCTATGAGATTCTGCTCTCTTTTGGAGCCTGTCCCTAGCGGCCAGTCGATGAATCGCAGTTTAAGTTACTTCCGTATTGGCTTCACGAGAGAAAGGGGGAGGTTGCCGCTTGGTGATGACAGTTGAACTTGAGATTATCTGCTTCCTTCCCTTGCCATTTACAAATTCATCATAACAGAACACAAGAAAGTTAATTTATGTTCTGATAACTACCATACAATGCAAATACTGTACATAAAAGTAATTTTAATAAAGCCAAGAAATGTAATGTTTAGTCCAAGCAGCAACCTCCCTCTGTGTCTCTTGAAGCCAATATGGAAGTGACTAAAATTGCAATTCATCGACTGGCCACTAGGGACAGGCTCAAAAAGAGAGCAGAATCTCATTGAGCCCCATGTTAAAATGGTCACCACTAGCCGTTTGTCTGCTGCCCCTCCAGTTCACACCTCCTGCTCCAAGCGGGACGTCCGCATGGGAGATGGGCGCTCTAACATGGAGGCTAAAGACCACAGTGTCTAGCGTCAGTCACTAGAGTATCTCTTGAGTTCAGGGGAATGAGGTTTACTTGCACAGCTCTTACCGGCCATCATCTCAGCTCCACTCACGTCTCACCTCTTTGCCCATTTTCAGTTATCCGGGAGTGCAGCCAAGATGGTCAAAACGGCCAAACGGCTGGCTTTAGGTTTCAAAAATGCTCTTCAGAACCCTATGGGTGACATCACAGACACTACTAATATATATATATATATATATATATTTTTTTTTTTTTTTTTACAGTTGATGGTTAAGTAATATAAATGTAACAGTAACTTATATTAGCCACTAGATGAAGCCAGAGGTTCAAATAAGACAGCTATTTGTGTGTTTACTGTAGATGCTTCAAAACTGTAATAATAAATGCAACTGTGAATAAAACATCACAAACACTATACTAGAGAGATTCTCTAGAGGCATGAGTATAGATGCCTAATAAAGCTACATTTGGGATAAACTGATTATATGTTTACCCAATTTTACCATTAAGAACTGGCAAAAACCCCATTGCATTGTGGGGGAGTTTTGCATGAGCAGGATATATTCACATTTCCTTCTGAAAATGTTAAATCTAAATTGATATGTTGTTTGAAATAAGTCAATTTGATATCTCAGCAAATTTTAGAGGTCAGTGTTTAATATAATAATAATAATAATAATAATAATAATAGATTTTATTTATAAAGAGCTTTTCATTCCAGAGAATCTCAAAGTGCTACAATTAAAAATATGTTAACCACAATTAAAAAACAAGACAACAATAAATCAATCAACACATAAAAGCCTTTCTAAATAGAAAGGTCTTCAGATCTGCTTTAAAAGAGTCCAGACTCTTTACTGCTCTCAGCTCGATGGGGAGGTTGTTCCAGAGCCGAGGCGCGGCCGAGCAGAAAGCTCAGTGCCCCATGGTTCGGAGCCTAGTGGTGGGGACCTGAAGAAGCAGGCGGCCTGATGATCTGAGGGTACGGGTGGAGGATTGCAGAATGATAAGTTCTTGTAGATATGGTGGTGCTTGTCCAGTGATGCATTTGTATGTGAGCAAGAGGATTTTGTAATCAATCCAGGATGAAACAGGGAGCCAGTGCAGTGAGTATAAAATGGGGGTTATGTGTTCATATTTACGGACTCTCATTAGGACTCTGGCAGCGCTGTTCTGGATGTATTGCAGCTTTTGGATGTTCCTGCCAGAAATCCCAGTGAAGAGTCCGTTGCAGTAGTCCAGCCTTGAGGAGATAAAGGCATGAACAAGTTTCTCTGCATCTGGACGGGTTAGAAGCGGACGGACTTTGGAAATGTTACGAAGGTGGTGAAAGGAGGTCTTGCAGATGTATTTTATGTGGTCATTGAAGGTTAGCTGGGGATCAAACCGAATGCCTAGGTTTGTAATGGAGGAGGAGAGAGTGATGACCTGGACATCAAAGGTAAACTGGGATATGGGTGAGGAGCGGATCTGATGAGAGGTGCCAACAAGGAGTGCCTCTGTTTTACTGGAGTTCAGCTGGAGGAAGTTGCTGTTCATCCATGCCTTTATCTCCTCAAGGCATGTGGTGAGTCGTGACAAAGCTGTGGAGGGGCTTGGGGCAGTTTTGATATAGAGTTGTGTGTCATCAGCATAACAGTGGAAGGACATTCCATGTCTGCTGATGACACGACCGAGGGGAAGCATGTAGAGGATGAATAGGATGGGGCCAAGAACCGACCCCTGCGGAACATCACATGTGACAGGGAGCTGCCTGGACTTGCATCCTCCCAATATAACACTTACAGTCCTGCCAGAAAGGTAGGACTGAAACCACTGTAGTGCTGTGCCCGAAAGCCCAGCAGTGTTTTGGAGGTGGCCCAGGAGGATGGTATGGTCTACTGTGTCAAAGTCCGCTGTTAGGTCAAGGAGAATGAGCAGTGATGGTGATCCTGAATTGGCTGCCATCAGAAGGTCGTTCACCACCCGGATTAAAGCTGTTTCGGTGCTGTGGGAGGAGCGGAAGCCTGATTGAAATATCTCAAAGAGGTTGTTGTGTTTGAGATAGTTGTGGAGCTGAGAGGCAGCTTTCTTCTCCAGAACCTTTGACAGGAAGGTGAAGTTGGAAATTGGCCTGTAGTTTGCAAGAACCTCTGGATCTAAGGTTGATTTCTTAAGTACTGGATGAATAACAGTGGTTTTAAGGGCAGATGGGACGTGACCAGTTTTAAAGGAGAGATTAACAAGGTGGGTGATGATTGGGCTGACATTAGGAATGAATGACTTGAGCAGAACAGTTGGGATGGGATCTAGGGAGCAGGTGGATGGCTTCATTTTTCTTATGGTTTCCTCAATGTGGCTCTGCTGAACCTCAGTGAAGTCTGAGAGAGATGGCAATCTCCTTGGCGAAGGGTTGAAGACCGGGGGATACAGGGAAGAAGAGCCAGATATTGAACAACCAGTAATAATAATCTGTATAATTAAGCATCTTTACAATTTATCTTAGTCAGATGTTGAGTTTGTGAAGATATTTTAGTGATTCATGAGTATCTTTTTATAGAGCGAAAAATGTATGCCCATGGTTACTGAAAAAAGTTAATTTCCTGTTCTCATCACACTTGTAGGGGGCTGAAGTGAATCTTGGTTTGACCTACCGAAGAGCAAAAGAAAACCACAAGCACTTGCTGGTTGATCTTTAACATACTGCAAACCTGCAAACACATTTACAACAGCTCTTTATTTATTTAAAAATATTGGTTAAAGAGTGATTTTCTTAAATCACACAGATTATTTATTTATTTATTTATTTATTAAATGAAAACAAATCAATCATATGCTTCATTCAACTGTACACAGACTCCTCTCTGTTTATCATCTGTCATATTATCTGTCTGATGATGATCTCACCCATAACCTAATATCAGAAACTGACATTTCACATTCAGTAATACTGTTATTTTTTATGACATTTGTTTTTGTCAAAGATACACTATGACAAATTTAACCAGAGAGATAATAGAAATAACAGAAAGTGAAATTTACAGTAAAACCTGGAGAAGTGGTACTGGCATAAAGTCCTTTAATTGTCATACTTTTTTTTGTTAAAAATGTACATTTATGCAGTCTCTGCCATTGATTATTTCTTATAAAAGTAATATAGTCAAGTCACAATATTAACCAAAAAAAAAATCAGAATTCATCCTTTAAAACGGCTTTAAAATTGGACATTGTGTTGCCATGGAAACGGTACTTTAAACCCTTTTAGGGGGATCATCCCCCTAGTGGGCATTGTCTTTGGGCCATCTTTCTTTGGGCAAATTTATTTTAACTAATTTATAGTCAAAACTTTTCTAACATTGACAAAAACACACATTGTCGGAAAGGTCTTAATCTCAAGTTTCCATATATTGGCATAGTTGTTTTGTGATAGAAGTGATATTTTGACAGAAATGTATTAATTTGTCACAAGAGAATGCATCAAAACAATTTCAATGGAATGTGGATGACACCCATTTTTGGTACAGCGCCTAAGCAAAATCTAATGGGAACTTCAGTTTTTGTGATATTAACTTCAATGTCAATTTTGTAGTAAAAAGTATTTTATAAAATATATATTTAATATAAAATAAAAAAAAATAGTGGAGTACATTTGATTTACAGTAAATTTAAGTGAAGTTCCCATTTAATCTTCCAATCAACAGCCAGAATATATAAGCAGCTGCTTTCCTCTCTTCAGTCTCAGCTGTTCCAGCATCCCTCCACCTCCCCAAACTCCACCTTCATCTCAGGTTCCTTGCCTTATGTAATAATAATAATCACACATTTATTCACTGTGGTGGTGTATCAGAACTCGAGTTGAAGCTGCTTCATCGAGCTGGTGGTTTGACAGTAAACCAAATAAGTTAACCTAATACCTTAAAGATTATATAGGCAAACAAACTCATTAAACTTTTTTAACTTTTTCATAATTTTTAAAAATTCATAAAGTGTTTTCACTTCAGCAACAATCTGCCACATTAAAACAAGACCAAACTTAGGTCTATATTCCAAAGTATTCTTGAATTAAAACAACTGAAGTTTGAATAGTGCATTTTCACATATATGCTCAAAAAGGGGTTAAAAATGATCATCCTCATAATCTCTCTGTAGTATCTTTTGTATATATAAAACTAAAGCAGGTCAAAGATCAATAATCAAAGATGAGAAACTTTTTTAACTTGAGCTGCTGTTATTAAAGAGGTTTTCTGTGCCAAGAGCTGCATTTTAAATATACACATCTTTGCATCTGGAGTGGAAACTTTATAGTGCATTTTGTGTCACTTAAGGTCTGTATTTCCTGTTTTTATCACACCCTCAAACTGAGATGAACTGAGACAAACTCTTTATGCAGACCAGTAAACCTCTGACACACCTGCTATTTTAAACATGTGAAAGAAGAAACATGATCAGCAGTGGAAACTTTGAAGTGTCTCATGATTCGACAGGCTGAACGACCCTGATCAGTAAAACACCTCTTTAACACTAAACTATGGATTATAAGTAGATTTTTATTAACTAACTATAGACATAAGCAATAGGCTACTGGTGCAATGTGTGCTGATCTGTGATCTGTTATGAGTGAGTTAGTTGAGTCTCATGCGGTAAATGACCGCGGCGTAATCAGAGTGAATCTGGTCCTTACTGAAGGAGACTGTAACGTCACTGAGAGACTCTTCATGCTTCTGGAAACTGACAGACGCGTACAGGAGACCATCAGAGGGGATTGTGGGTAGTTCATGACTGTTCAACTGAGCTGATCCAGGATCTGTGAGAGAATCATGTCTGCTGTCTGCACATGATGACTGAACATGGAGAAAATAGAGAGAAAACGTGCATTGAAACGAGAAATTATCTCTTAAGCACAATATTGATACAAACATTCACACACTCTGACTCACCTTTATATTTTTCTTCTTCTTTCTCTTGTCTGATGTTGAGGTTCCTCCTAATTACCCAAAACAAAATTAATCGATCATTAGGAGAAAGACAAGCTAGATCAAACTGGAGAAGAACAGCAGCATCTGAGACAAAAACTCATTGAGTCAGTGAGATTTTACTGCTGCTGACAGTCAGAAGATTGAAGCAGCTCAGAGACACTTCAATAACTAATTTTTAATTTGTTTCAACATATAATAAATTATCAAACCTTGTCTCTTGTGTCTTAATTTACACACAGTCGCAGTGAATCCACCAATCAGCAGCAGAATCACACACACATAAATAATGATAATCATGGAGAAATCTGAAAATAAAACACAAAAGCATTAAAGAGAAATCAAGAGAAACACACAAATAATGTAATATCTAAACAAATATTAAGATTTATGACATTCATTTACAGCACTTTTCTGTGTAACATAAATATCTTTTTTAACATTTACTGGTTATAAATACATTTTATGCAACAAATGTGAGTAAAAACATAAAACACAGCTTACACATATGCCTTTAAGCATAGGCTATGTGTAAAAATGTATTATGTTTTCTTTAGCAAGCCTTTAACCACCTAGTTCATGGAAAACAGCATTTACAGCCAATGGTTTTTCAAAGGTTTTTAACAGTTATAGTGCCACCATGTGCCAATCTCCATAAAAGTTTGCATGCTTCTTAAGAATCATATGTCTCATGTGCTCACCTAATGACACAAAGTTCTGAGTTTTCATTTAGTATGATAGGCTTTTGGGTAGACTTGGCCATGCCCATTTTCTACATGACCCTGTTATAGCTTTCCATATGCCAAGTTTGATAATTATTGTCCTAGAGAGTCCAGAGAATTGTGCTAAAGTGGTTTTATTGAAGTTGACCGCAACATAGGACTAGTATGCGAAAGTAGGTTTCTGAAATAAGAAATAAGGTTTCTGCTAGCCTTAGTAATCCTGAACAGCTTGATTGGCTTGTTCAGGTGAGTTTGATTAAGGTTGGAGCTAAAACTCTGCAGGACAGCAGCTCTCTAGGACCGAACTTGCCTTCCCTGGTCTAGAGTAAATAGAGCAGATGAGTCTGCCTAGAGTGGATGAGTCTTGGTGGCTGGTTTGTCCTGGTTCTCCACCCTTGACTTGAGAAGCAGTTCCTGGCAAGTGCCATTGTCTCCTGAGTCCACTCCTAAAACTGCATTCTGCACAAACAGGGGCCTCTGACAGTTTAAGCTCTTTCCATTTGGGCTCTGCAATGCTCCCGGCACATTTGAACAGCTCATGGACAAAGTGTTGGAAGGAGTCCCTCATCATGAATCTCTTGTATATTTGGATCACCTTCTAGTCTATTGGTGGGTAATTAGATAAAGCACTCAATCCCTTCGTTGGGTGCAGGGAAGAGTGGCAGCGGCAGGTCTGAAACGGCACCCAGATAAGAGCCACTTCATGAGGTGGGAGTTTGCGTACCTTGGCCACAAACTGGGGAGGGAGGACATAGGTACCCTGGAGGACAATATTATCACCATCAGAGACTGACCAACCCCTACAGATCTGAGATGAGAATTGAAGAGTTTTCTGGGGCTAGCCTCTTACTTCTTGCATAGGGGTGCTAATCCTTTGCCTCCAACAGAAAACCATACTGACTGACAAGTACCACAAAGTACTCAATACCCTTCATTGGGCATTGATTGAGGCATCAGTCCTTGATCCACCTGACACTGCACTGCCTTTTGTTTTAGACATGGACGCAAGCAATGTTGGTATGGGGCTGGTGTTATTGCAGGAAGGGGCCAGATGGAGAGAGGCTGGTGGCATACTTTAGCAGGGTCTTTCACAAGTGTGAGAGGTGCTACTGTGTCAAAGGAATTGAGCTCCATGCAGTTATAATGGCCTTGATGCCTTCAAATACTACCCTTCACAATAAGGACAGACCATGCTGCACTCCGATGGTTGATATCCTTTAAGGAGCCTGAAGGTCAAGCTGCCCGAAGAACTCCAAACATACAACTTCACTGTAGCTCATAGACCTGGATCTAACCATACCAACACCAATGCTTTTTTCATTTTTTTTTTGCTTGTGCTGCTAAGGGCTGCTTTCACTATGAAAAGAGAGGCAGAGGAGGGACAACTGTGTCAGGAGAATGAGCCAGCACAGCCTTCATGTGGGACACTGAGGGTAGTTGACACACCAGAGTGGAAGTTGCAGAAGGAGCAGCATGAGGATATGAGGCCTATGCTTTGTTGGCAGGAGGCACAGCGGAGACCCGATTGGGGGGACATTGTGGGGTGCTCGTTGGTTACAAAGGGACCGTGGTCTTAATTCAACACACTGCGGCTGATATAGGGATGATAGTGATAGAGTATATATAGTGATAGAGGGCTCCAGCGTGCATGGAAAGAGCCCACCACCGGGGAGGATAGACGGCAAAATATAGTGCCCAAAGCATTGAGGGAAACAGGGTTAACAGCTTGTCATAGGAGTATGGGGTCCGGCTATTTTGGGGTGTCCAAAACACTCTTGGGCCAGCACAGAGGGATCTGGGGGATTTCTGCCGCAGATGTGATGCCTGTGCATTCTAAAAGGGCCCTCTTGATCAGTGCCATGCCAATCTTCAGTAGGCTGTAGGAGCACCAATGGAGAGAACAGCTGTGGACATCATGGGCCCCTTCCCCTTCACAGACAGAAGTAACCATTTTGTGCTCACCGCCATGGACTATGCGGTATGGCAGAAGTCATTTATAGTGATCAGGGGAGGAATTTTGAATCCAAGCTGTTTGTGGCCCTGTGTGAATGGCTTGGAATGGAAAAAACATGCACAATACCCCTGCACTCCCAGGGTGAAGGCTTTTTTGAAAGTTTGAATAGGACCTTGGCACAGCAGCTAGCCATTCTTACTGCTGACCATCAGCAAGACTGGGACACTCACCTTTCATTCTCATGGCCTACAGATCTGCGGTACAGGACTCTGTGCACCCCTGCTTTGCTTATGTTGGGACATGAGCTTTGAAGTATGCAAGGCAGTTGCAAAATCAAATGGAAACAGCCCATGAGATTGCTAGGGATCAATTGGAAAAGGCTTGCATTAAACAGAAGTGGAACTATGATGTTAGGAGCAAGAGAAGGAACTTATAGGCTTGTAATTCAGTTAGAGTGTACAGCCCAAAACTTGACTGCCACTGGGTGAGCCCCTGCTTGGTTCTAGAGAGGGTGGAAGAGAAAGTATATAGGGTGCAGATGCCACCCTATAGACAGGAAGGTAGCACTGCACAGAGACAGGCTGGCCCTGTCGGGGAAATTTGAAAAATGTATTGTGATTATTCCTATGTGCTTGATGATTACATAGTTTCTTTTAGAAGTGTGTAAGAATCCATTCTCTGAGTCACATAGAAACAGCCACATTTAGGGATTTATTTATGACTCATGGCCAAGCCTGAACAAACAACCATGTTTGTAGGTGACAAATGTGTGGGTTTTGTAGAGTAAGGGGGTGTGAGTGTCACGTGAAAGCTGGAAGGGTTCTTTTTCTAGTCACGTACCTAATATGGGAAGAGAACAGAGTTTTTAACCTTGGAAATTGAAGTATTAGAGAAGGGTGAGAGACTGTAATCTTGGTCTTACACTCTGCAGCTACTTGTGTTTCTGTTGACTGTCTGAACTTTCTTGCAAGAAATAAAACATTTTAAAGACAATTTGATGAGATTGTCTCTTATGCAGTGAGAGTCCTGTTGATTTTTGCCACAACACCCCATACAGAGTTAATATGACCATCTATTTTCAAAAGAGAGAGCCAAACCCCCTTGCCTCACAAAACAACATGGACATTGACCCCATGCCACACACCCCAGTCCCTTTCCCTAAACACCCCCATTCAGCCACTTTCCTCCCCTGTGTCCCTTGTCCAATAAATATATTTTTTTCTCTTATATACAGCATGGGTTGCAGCAAAAACAGTAAACTTGCCATTTTTTCATAGTCTCAGAATGACTAAGAACCTGTCTGGTTTCTACTAGTAGTGAAATGCAACAATATGATAATCTCTGCATCCAATCTCTGCATAATTACACATCACCTGTGTTCTATTTCATCTGCCTCTGTTGAGTCTCATGTGCCATAGTTTCACACATTCAGATGTATAAACCTTCCTCACCCTCGTTCATGATGACGATCAGATGTGTGTAAAGATAATTCACGTCTCTCTCTAATGTCACTGCACACCAGTATTTCCCAGCATCCTCTGCTGTCAGTCCAGTGATGGTCCCAGTGAAGACACTTGCAGTGCCGTCATCATTCAGAGTCAATCTGTCAGTCTTGGTCTCTTTCTCTTCATTGAGAGTATTTCTATCTCTAGTGGAGCACTTCCCCTTACAGAGAGACTTTGACTTTGATTTATAGATTGAATCATAAGGGCAGATGATCTCAGCAGATTCTCCTTCACGTCTCACCACTGGAGCCACTGCAAACACACAAACACAGACATTTAACACACATGATTCTGAATAGACTGTATTTACTACAATGAAATCATCTGAATTCACTCACTGATGAGGTCGAGCTGAATTTTGGTGTTCAGGGAGATGAAAGTCAAATGTGTGTCTCTGGTTTCTGCTCCACACCAGTAAACTCCAGCATCTCTCATGCTCACATTACTGATGCTCACTGTAAAAACTCTCTCTTCATTTCTCTCAGATGAAATATTCATTTCTGTCACTGTAGATGTGCTGATGTTTTGACAGATGTGATTATCATCCTCTTTGCAGAAATGAACTTCATGTTCCTCTGGGATGTGACAGCAGATGTTGACTTCTCCACCAAGATGAGCAGATTCAGTCACAAGCATTACATCTGCAATCCAAGATAAATTACATTAAAATCAGATCAGATAATTCAAACATACAAGATACAGTATTTCATGTTCCTCACCGTCTGTGACGTTCAGCTGAAGTTCAGTGAAGCTCTCAGTATAGTGAGACACATTCACTCCACACCTGTATGTTCCTGCATCTGCAGCTTTCAGCTCTCTAAAAAACACCATCAAGACTCCTGCTCTGGTGTCGTCATATAAAGAAACATCTCCATGCTCCATCCATTCATCCTGAACTCCTGGATTCTTCCTCTCTGAACATCCATCTGATTCTTTACAGATGTATTTTGGCTTGGTTTTGTATTGAGGATGTTCACACTTGATCATCATACGACCTCCTGAGTATCCGATCGCTCTAGACCCGCCCACTTTAGCTGCCATTTACAAATATCACAACTAATTAACTTCTCCACAAATAGAGATTGTAGAAACTTTAAAACCAGATTTAAATGAGCTTGTTTTACTTACTAATAATATGCACATTAACTGTATTAATAACTGAGTATCTGTACGATTGTTCTCTGATCCAAACTCCACATAAATAAACTCCTCCATCATCTGGTCTCACAGCAGAAATTCTCACACTGAAGATATTTTTCTGTCTGTTATCATAAATGCTCAATCTTTCCTTCTGATCCCATGTGTCAGTTGTGGATATCACCTCATCAGTGATGTCATTTCCTGTTTTGAATATACTCTTCCTAGCATACCTGTGACCCCATGAATATTCACAGCTGAAAGCAGCAGCGTTTCCACTCTCTGCCATCACTGTCTCTGACAGTCCACAACACAAATCTGTCAAGATTCAAGGTTTTATTTGTGAACTGGGAGAACTACATACAAATATGAAAAAAAAGAATCATTGAAAAATTATTTTTTTTCTGTACTCACCCATAATGTGCAAATGAACAGTATTAATAATAAAGTAACTGTACGTTTGTTCTCTGATCCAAACTCCACATAAATAAACTCCTCCATCATCTGGTGTCACAGCAGTAATTCTCACAGTGAAGAAGTTTTTATGTTTGTCATCAGAAATATTGAATCTTTCTCTCTTAATCAGTGTGCTGTAAATGGTCTTAATGGACTCTTTTCCTTCTTTAAATAGGATCTTAGGGTCTTCTGTGAATATTCACAGCTGAAATGGGCAGCTTCTCCACTTTTCAACATCACTTTCTTTGACACATTACAACATGAATCTGTAATTCACATAACAAATTATCACACATACACATACAAATACACACACACACACGGGTATGTATGTATGAACAGGATGTATATATTAGGTTTTGAAATGAGCATTACTTTTTCTACACAAACTTAGATCTTAAAATGACTGACCTTCTATCACTATCAAAGTCATATCGATGTACCATTTGCCATGAACCCCAATCCAGTAAGCTCCAGCATCTTGTGTGTTCAGTTCTCTAATGTAGATCATGAGGTTTCCATAATCATTGCAAATTAAAGTGAATCTTCCTTCATTAATCCATTGATCGTGTTTTCTATAATTTATTATTGTTGTACTCTGTAGCTTTTTCATGTATTTAGCTTTGTCTTTATGCCAAGGCTTCCATGAACTAACAAGAAGACTTCCTCCAGAATATCCAGTGACACTAAAGCATCTCACTGCACCTGTCAATCAGATTGATACTGTGATCAGAAACCTCATGAACAGAAAACAGCATCATTACTGCAGTGATGAAAGAGAAAAGCTCTGACCTGAGATCAGGTAGAAAGTGAAGAAGATGAGGAGGATCTTCATTGTGAGTTGAGTTCAGTCTTCTTTATGCTGAATGTTCTCTGTGTGAATCTCTCTGTCTCTACATCTGTCTGCTTTAGTTACTTCCTCTTTCTTCAGCTCTTTATCAGTAATGAGCAGCTTTACTGGCCCCTCCCACCATCAGCACTGACTGAATATTACATTAATCACACTGAAAGAGCGCCACCTAGTGGAGGATACAGTGTCTGATACTGAGAGATCATACAGGTTTCATCTTCTCTATATAGGGTCAAATGACTATGCAACAACATTTGTTTAAATCTTCCACTAGGAGGCAACAGTATATTTTACATGTAAGTTGTCTGTTGTCACGTTTTGAGTTTTCATGTTTTTGATCTGTTCATTGTTTAAGTCTTGCTTCCTTGCTCTGTGAATTAGTTCTGTTGTTGCCCTGTTTTTTACTATGGTTTCTGATTTGATTAGAGTTTGAGTTCAGCTGTGTCTTGTTAATTAGTCTCATTAGACCACAGTCCAGTGAAGGCTCCAGCCCCTGACTATCATCCAGATAAATACATTATGCCTATAAAAATGATATCATACATTATATTGTTTACAATACAACTGTTATATGAACTTCTATATTGTGCTATAAGAAGGCAATGTTCAGATCTGAGCATCTCATTGTGTCTGCAGTGTTTCTGGTCTCTTTTAACTCCTCAGATCATCAGAGGCTCATCAGCTGAAGTCTGAGTCTGATTGCTGCTTCTGTCACTTTAACAGGCAGTTGTGGATTCAGCACCACAGACAGCAGCTGTCAATCAAACTTCAGCATCACTGATGACAGTTTAACAACACAAACTGAACAAAGAGTGAAATGCTGAGACTTGACTTTATCTGCTTCCTTTGCTTCATCTTTAACTTTTGTTTTTGTTTTGTTTTTTAATAAACATCTTCATGAAATACAATATTATGTCAATGTTTAATTCTTCCATTTTTATTTCAAATTCACAGTGGGCGTGTAAATCAGCATCATTTATAATTCATCAATGCAGAGAACCTATACAAAGATCATTTCACTAAAACCAAGATATTTAACAGGTATTAAGTGAATGTGACATGTGAAGGTCTATGGTAACCCATACTCTGAATTTAACCTATCCAAGTTAGTGTGCACACATTATGAGCAGTGAGTAGTAAAAACACACACTACAAACAGTGAACACACACACCCGGAGCAGTGGGCAGCCATTTTGCTGTGGCACCCGGCGAGTGATTGGGGGGTTAGGTGCCTTGCTCAAGGAAACTTCAGTCATTTCCTGCTTATATTGAGAATCAAACCCGCAACCTATGGGTTTCCAGTCTGACTCTCTAACCATTAGGCCATGACTGCCCCGTTAACACATATTTACCACTAGATGGAGCCAGAGGTTTCAAAACAGTTTGTGTTTACAGTCTGAGTCAAGTTGATGCTCTCAAGGAATCTTGTATTTGTTTAATTTCTTTGTTGTATGTACTTAAATGATACTAAGGAATTTCACAAAATTACATTTTATTTTCTTTCAGAAAAGGTATATAGTTTGACAGGCCTACTGCTGGTGTCAGTTTGATATTTCAGAGTGAAGTTGAAACCCAATACAATTTAAAAGTGTAATTCAGCTATTTCTCCAAGAAACAAAGGATGCACTTGGAGGCTTCATTTGAAGGAGCCTTTGAATTGGGACAGCCTTCACCACCCTTTCAATGTGGCCTTCAGAGGATGCAGCCTCTGAATTGGGACGCAGCTATACAGAGTCAGACGCAGATGCTCATTATTAACTTTTTTCAACTGAAGAGATCTAAATCTTTTCATAGCAGAATAAAGTTGAATGCCCAACAATGTAGTGCTCAAGAATGTAAAATGTACTAGTACTACAGAAATCAAAGAGGGACATTTGAACAGTTGGGCATTTGATGTTTAAAAAGCCAGCAGATATTTTATTATGTACACTTGTTTATGACTGCAGTTGGTTAGAAAGTGGTTTTGAGATTGCACTTCCCTTTAACCTCTTAGCATTCCTAAGGTATGTGTACCACGAGTGGAATGCTAACAGGTTAACAAACATTTTAGACATGACTAAAACCTTTTGGAAGAAGAGCTGGGATGTGTTATACATAATACTTTTATTTTTCATATATTAAACATTTTTCATATATTCATATATTAATAGAGCATCTAGTGTAAAGTCTATGCACATCATTGTAACATGAACATTTCCTGTTTTTATCACACCTGCAGGAGGGTGAAGGGCTTCTTGGTTTGACTCAAAGAAGATACATAAAGCAGAAGAAAACCACAAGCTGAAGAGCATCTCATGTTGATCTTTATCGCACTGACCATCATATCAAATAATCTTGTGAACACAAAGACCTGAGACACTTACCAGCAAGTCTTTTCAATTTAAATGAACACAGTTTCAGGGTCCAAGTTTAGTTTGTTTGTGAAGAATAAACAGACTCGTTCAGGAAACCCACAGTGAGACTCAACAGAGACAGAAACAGACTGATGAAGTGGAAAGTGTGTGTAGGTCTGCAGAAGAGAAAGGCTAAGATGTGGTCATGCATGTTTCAAAAAAAAAAACAATATAACCAAAACCTAGATGCACAAAGGGGACCATCTTTATGTTAATGTTTATTTATTTTTTTAACGCACAAGACATGCACCAAAGTTCTTGTGTGTTTCATGTGTAAATTTAATTCTGGACATCATGATTTTCTCTTTATTCTCAGATTCCACATTCTCTCTCAGATTCTGGAATCAAGTTTCGTTCAGTTTCCAGAAGCATGACGAGTCTCTCAGTGAAGCTAGAGTCGATTTAATGATGGTCAGACACAACAAGACTCAACTATTTTCCTTCATGGAGTTGTTTTTGAATGTTTACAAAAATATTTAAAAAAATAGACAGTATACTTATATTGGATTTGGTTATTTTTCTGTAAAATCAAAAGGGCATCAAAAAAAATGCTCTTAAATCCAGTAGATCTCGGTGGTTTGGATGGAAAAATGACGTTCAAGACTTTAACACCTCTGGCATTCATGAGAAAGAAATTCATAAAAAAAAAAATGTCATCTGTCTGCACACGATCTCACCCATATCATCACAACAACATCAGAAACTGCAGACAGCAATTCCCAGGGTTTGTGAACCCAGATAGACTGGCGCTTGTGCTTTCACTGCAGATACACAGCTTTAATAGCAAAGAGCGCTGTTTTTAGCTGGAGAATACAGATTCATTATAACATGGAATAAGATCAGTGAATGTCATTCACTACGCAACCAGTACTGGGAACGCCCACTAGCAACCTCACCGCCAGCCATTGGCGTCATGGAGTGACAAAGTGTGAATGCAGCTTTAGTCTTTATTGTCTTCTGCCCACAAATGATTCTGTCTCTCTCTGTTCTGTCGCACTGTGTGTTTCTGGAGTAGGTCTCTTAACCTTCTGTTTTCTGTGGCTTTGAGCTGGATGGAAAATGGCGTGTTTATCACCAAACACACACACAAAAACAGTAATCTTGCATTTTCATAAAGACTTTGTGCCAAAGTTATTCAAAGGCTGTTGCTTTGAAGCATAAAATAAAGCAGCTTCAATATTCAATTATTGATATTCAAATTGTGTGATTTGAAGAACAATACTTTGTTTGACAAGGGTCAAGCCGAAGATGTGTGATGATCTGTGATCACTGCTGTGAGTGAATTCAGTCTGCAGTAACTGACAGCGGCGGAGTCTAACGCAGACTTGCTCTAGAATCGGAGGGGTTTTCACATTGGGTATATTTGCAGAAGTCTGAGTATGAGTCAGATTGTTTCAAGTTCCCGCTGCGTTGATCTGGTTTCACAAACACTTGATTCTGTCATGCATGGTGCATTCATGTTCATGAAGATGTATCAGTGTATTGTTTTTTTATTATTATTAAATTGGTGCTATCAAAACTTGGGTTCACTGTATGTGCGTCACATGGAGGTGGCTTTCTGCTGCTTGCAAATGGACTCTTTTACCATTGATTTGCCACTCTGATTGCACTCACTCAGACACACTCTCGCTTGTATCCAGGGTAATTCATCATCATTGTCATCCTTTAAATGTGTTTTGTTTAGGTGATCATCATGGACAGGTTTACTTCCTGAACAAGTGCAAACTCAAGTCAAAGTTGCTTTCACATTCATGCAAACTCAAACAGGCTTTTACATAGCCAATTATCCATGTGAACCGTGCCCCATTTTGAAAACAGCCAGTGTGAAAGCAGCCTGAGATCAAACAAGAGAAAAACATGATGTGCAGAATGAAACTTGCAGACAAAAACACACAAAAACTTAAAGGTGCTCTAAGTGATGTCACACGTTTTTAGGCCAAAACATTTTTTGTCACATACAGCAAACATCTCCTCACTATCCGCTAGCTGCCTGTCCCCTGAACACACTGTAAAAAAATGCAGTCTCTGTAGTCACCACAAGCTCCAAAAATGGCAATAAAAACAAACTGGTGCAGCCTGGACCACTTAACATAATAAACATGCTCCAGCCAATAACCGACAAGAATGATATTAAATGTGCGTTCATGACTGTTTCAGGAAGCACGGAGGGGAGGGAGAGGAGGAGGAGGGAGGGTCTAGCTAGCCTCTGATTTGTTTGACAACACTTCGAACGTCAACAGGAAGTTACTCCACCCAGGATCGCTTAGAGAACCTTTAAGTGCATGAAGACACAGACTCACTGCTTTACTGTGTCTCGTCTGATGTTGAGCTCATCCCTAAAATTACAAAACAATATCAATGAACAGTGAGGTGCATCTGACAAAATGTTCTTTTGAAGACATTCATCTTATTTGATAAAGACTATTCGTATACAATGTTTTTTTGTGTTAAGCTGTAGTAGTCATAATCAGTGTGTGTTCATGAAGGACAGCATCACCTCATCTTATTAAACACTCAATCACAGTGAATCCTCCAATCAGCAGCAGAGTCGAACATATAGAAATAATGTTGAACAAAAAGAAATCTGAAAATACATAAAGACATACAGAGAAATGGGGATGCACAGACAGGGATCATTTATATACACCATTGAGCCATTACATTATGGCCACCCCCAGCCTAGAGCAATGAGCGAAGACCAAGTCTGGACACACCGATTACCAACAGAGGCTATGGCACCTGGATGCACTGTTGGGCGGACACAGGCCGACAACAGTTTTCTTGGAACACTTTAGGCCTCAGAATCCCAATAGCACAATACCTCAGGTATCTGAACATTTTTGCAGACCAAATACACCCATTCATGGCAACTGTGTTCCCTGCAGATGATGGCCATTACCAACAGGACAATGCGGATTGCCACACTGCCCTAAAACATGATGATGAATTTCTGTTAAAGGTCCCGTTCTTCATGATCCCATGTTTCAAACTTTAGTTAGTGTGTAATGTTGTTGTTAGAGTATAAATAAAATCTGTAAAATTTTAAAGCTCAAAGTTCAATGCCAAGCGAGATATTTTATTTAACAGAAGTCGCCTACATCGAACGGCCAGTTTGGACTACATCCCTCTACTTCCTTCTTTAATGACGTCACTAAAACAGTTTTTTGACTAACCTCCGCCCACAGGAATACACAAGAGTTGCGTTTGTAGAGTGTGTTTGTCGCCATGTCGTCGAAACGCTGTTATTTTCATCCCGCAGTCCAATCACCGGGTCTGATTCCGGCTCAAATTGATAGGGTAAAATTAAAGACATGTTTACAATAACACTGAGCGCGTGCATCTCCACGTTATGGTAAGAGGCGTGACCTTTCCGGGCAAGATGCACTCAGAGCTGTCGAATCACAACACAGGAACCGCTGGCACAATCAGAACTCGTTACGTATTTCTGAAGGAGGGACTTCATAGAACAAGGAAGTCATCAGCCCGTTTTTATGACAGTGGAAACAGCGGTATACAGATAAGTAAATTATGTGAAAAATACTGTGTTTTTTTACACGCGAAACATGAACACATGTTATATTGCACACTATAAACACAATCAAAGCTTCAAAAAACCACAAAAAACGGGACCTTTAATACCCTGGCCTGACATGAACCCAATCAAACATTTGTGGTTTGACTTGGCAAAACAGGTTTGCACAACATCACCACCACCCTGCAATGTAGAGGAACTGAATGACCTGCTGTTGACATTATGGTACCAGATACCGCAGGAGACCTATCACCTCCTCATTAAATCAATGTCTTGCCACGTGGCCGCTGTTTTGTGGGCTAAAGGAAGTCTTACAGGTTATTAGGTGGTCATAATGTAATGGCTCAGTGGTGTATATACAATAAACGAACATATAAAATTGATGGCAAATCAACACAGTTATGAATAAATGAAAAGTGCCAAATCAACTAGTTGATGAAACCATAAATATGAATCAATAATGAAAAACTGCCATCATGTGCTCTGAGAGATGTGTGAGTGCTGTTTCCTACCCTGTTTTACATTGAGGTTGACTTTAGTGATGATGTGAGATCCACACCAGTATATCCCAGAATCCTCTTCTCTCAGATCAGTGATGTTCACAGTAAAGACTCCAGTAGAAGCTTCATCACTGAAAGAGAATCGATCATCTCTGATCGTCTCCAATGAAACTCCATCCTTCACACACATGGAGGGTTCATGTGCTTTGCAGAAGAGTTTCTGATGTTCATCATGATGTTTGCACTGGATTGACATGTCGTCTCCTTCATACTTAGTCAAGTTCAGCTCTGGAAATGATGAGAAATAGAAGAACATCAATTCACAGCCATAGTTTGACATATTCAGATGATAAACCTTCCTCACCCTCGTTCATGATGACGATCAGATGAGTGTAAAGGTAATTCACGTCTCTCTCTAATGTCACTGCACACCAGTATTTCCCAGCATCCTCTGCTGTCAGTCCAGTGATGGTCCCAGTGAAGACACTTGCAGTGACGTCATCATTCAGAGTCAATCTGTCAGTCTTGGTCTCTTTCTCTTCATTGAGAGTATTTCTATCTCTAGTGGAGCACTTCCCCTTACAGAGAGACTTTGACTTTGATTTATAGATTGAATCATAAGGGCAGATGATCTCAGCAGATTCTCCTTCATGTCTCACTACTGGAGCCACTGCAAAAGAAACTGTACATGAATAATGTTTATATAATAGTTCTGATTTAGTGTATAATATTAACAAAAATACTTTAACTGCTCAGGTTCCTCATCCTCACCAATACAGATTTTATAAACTTTCAAATAAGATTTTTTCTACTTACTACTAACATGTAAATGAACAGTATTAATAATGGAGTAACTGTATGATTGTCCTCTGATCCAAACTCCACATAAATAAACTCCTCCATCATCTGGTCTCACAGCAGTAATTCTCACACTGAAGAGATTTTTCTGTTTGTAATCAGAAACATTGAATCTTTCTTTCTTCTTCCATGTGCTGTAAATCATCTCAACTGAGTCTTCTCCTTCTTTGAATATGATCTTGGGATCATTAATATGATTCTGTGAATATTCACAGCTGAAGGTGGCAGTTTCTCCATTACTCACTATCACTCTCTTTGACACTTTACAACATGAATCTGTAACTTACATAATAAAGAAATATATTTTACTTTTATACAGACTTTAAATTGATCAAGTATTTTACTACACCGAGATTTTGATCTTAAAGTGACTGACCTTCTTCCACATTTAAAGTCATATCTATACCCCACTTGTAAAGAACACCAATCCAGTATTCTCCAGCATCATGGTCATTCAAATTTCTGATGTAGATCATGAGGTTTCCTTCATTATTTCGAAACAGTGTGAATTTTCCTTCATTGATCCATTTATCATGTTTCGTATCATTCATTATACTTCTCCACTCAGGTAATTTATTAAAGCATTTAACATTTGCACTGAACCAAGACTTCTGTGTATCAACAAGAAGACTTCCTCTAGAATATCCAGTGACACTAAAGCATCTCACTGCACCTGTCAATCAGATTGATACTGTGATCAGAAACCTCATGAACAGAAAACAGCATCATTACTGCAGTGATGAAAGAGAAAAGCTCTGACCTGAGATCAGGTAGAAAGTGAAGAAGATGAGGAGGATCTTCATTGTGAGTTGAGTTCAGTCTTCTTTATGCTGAATGTTCTCTGTGTGAATCTCTCTGTCTCTACATCTGTCTGCTTTAGTTACTTCCTCTTTCTTCAGCTCTTTATCAGTAATGAGCAGCTTTACTGGCCCCTCCCACCATCAGCACTGACTGAATATTACATTAATCACACTGAAAGAGCGCCACCTAGTGGAGGATACAGTGTCTGATACTGAGAGATCATACAGGGTTTATCTTCTCTATATAAGGACTAATGACACTGAAGATAATTGATCAGCGTTATTTTAATTTTACACTAGAGGGCGTACATGTACATGCAAATTCAATGAGGTCCCATAGAGTCCATACATACATGTGCTGGTCATATAATTAGAATATCACATCAAAAAGTTGATTTATTTCACTAATTCCATTCAAAAAGTGAAACTTGTATATTATATTCATTCATTACACATGGACTGATATATTTCAAATGTTTATTTCTTTTAATTTTGATGATTATAACTGACAGCTAAGGAAAATCCCAAATTCAGTATCTCAGAAAATTAGAATATTACTTAATTACCAATACAAAGAAAGGATTTTTAGAAATCTTGGCCAACTGAAAAGTATGAACATGAAAAGTATGAGCATGTACAGCACTCAATACTTAGTTGGGGCTCCTTTTGCCTGAATTACTGCAGCAATGCGGCGTGGCATGGAGTCGATCAGTCTGTGGCAGTGCTCAGGTGTTATGAGAGCCCAGGTTGCTCTGATAGTGCCCTTCAGCTCTTCTGCATTGTGGGGTCTGGCATATCGCATCTTCCTCTTCACAATACCCCATAGATTTTCTATGGGGTTAAGGTCAGGCGAGTTTGCTGGCCAATTAAGAACAGGGATACCATGGTCCGTAAACCAGTTACTGGTAGCTTTGGCACTGTGTGCAGGTGCCAAGTCCTGTTGAAAAATGAAATCTGCGTCTCCATGAAGTTGGTCAGCAGCAGGAAGCATGAAGTGCTCTACAACTTCCTGGTATACAGCTGCATTGACCTTGGACCTCAGAAAACACAGTGGACCAACACCAGCAGATGACATGTCACCCCAAACCATCACTGACTGTGGAAACTTTATACTGGACCTCAAGCAACGTGGATTGTGTGCCTCTCGTCTCTTCCTCCAGACTCTGGGACCCTGATTTCCAAAGGAAATGCAAAATTTACTTTCATCAGAGAACATAACTTTGGACCACTCAGCAGCAGTCCAGTCCTTTTTGTCTTTAGCCCAGGAAAGATGCTTCTGACGCTGTCTGTTGTTCAAGAGTGGCTTGACACAAGGAATGCGACAGCTGAAACCCATGTCTTGCATACGTCTGTGCGTAGTGGTTCTTGAAGCACTGACTCCAGCTGCAGTCCACTCTTTGTGAATCTCCCCCACATTTTTGAATGGGTTTTGTTTCACAATCCTCTCCAGGGTGCGGTTATCCCTATTGCTTGTACACTTTTTTCTACCACATCTTTTCCTTCCCTTCACCTCTCTATTAATGTGCTTGGACACAGAGCTCTGTGAACAGCCAGCCTCTTTTGCAATGACCTTTTGTGTCTTGCCCTCCTTGTGCAAGGTGTCAATGGTCATCTTTTGGACAACTGTCAAGTCATCAGTCTTCCCCATGATTGTGTAGCCTACAGAACTAGACTGAGAGACCATTTAAAGGCCTTTGCAGGTGTTTTGAGTTAATTAGCTGATTAGAGTGTGGCACCAGGTGTCTTCAGTATTCACAATATTCTAATTTTCTGAGATACTGAATTTGGGATTTTCCTTAGTTGTCAGTTATAATAATCAAAATTAAAAGAAATAAACATTTGAAATATATCAGGCTGTCTGTAATGAATGAATATAATACACAAGTTTCACTTTTTGAATGGAATTAGTGGAATAAATCAACTTTTTGATGATATTCTAATTATATAACCAGCACCTGTACAGGGCACTCTTGGAAATGCCAAAAAATGCATCTGATACTCTGGGTTTTTTACATTTTTATAAGTTGTAAGAATCATTAACCGCTTTTTAGGAGGAAACCGCAGATCTGGCATTTGACTGGATTTGTTTGAATACTTTATACATAAATAAACGACAGAGTTTGAAGTGGATTCAGAACCATGGACAGCAGCTGTCAGACAAACTTCATATGACAACTGAACAAAACAGAAGAAGTAACTAGAATTTGTGTTTATTTGCTTCCTTCCCTTCGCTTTGACTGTTGTCATGAAATCATTAACTATTTGGCCAAAATTTCATCCCTCCATATTGGATATTTATTTTTGATCATAGAGGCGGCATCAAAACAGAAAACAAGAAAAATAATGTATGTTTTGTGTCAACTGCCTTACAATAAAAACACATAAAACTCATTTTAATGAAACCAAGAAATGTAATGTTTAGTCATAGAAATGTAATATTCACTTATATTTGCCACTAGATGGAGCCAGAACTTTAAATAAGCTGGTGTGTTTACTGTAAGTGCTACAAAACTATAATAATAAATGCAACGGAGAACAAAACCTCAAAAACACACATATTTCCACAGACTATAATGACTATATGTTGATTAAGTCCACAAGACTGCAGGGAAACTAAGATATTTGGAAGAATGTTTGTAATCAAGCAGATCTCACCCCCCATTGACTACCGTAGTAGGAAAAATAAATATGGTAGTCAATGGGGTGTGAGATCTTGGTTGGTTACAAACATTCTTCCAAATATCTTCCTTTGTGCACAGCAGAACAAAGAAAAGTATACAAGTTTGGGACAACTTTAGGGGGAGTAAATGAGTAAACTATCCCTTTAACACACTTTTGGGTGGGTGAAGTGCTTCTTGGTTTGACCAATGGAAGAACAAAAGAAAAGCACAAGCACTTGCTGATTGATCTTTAACACACTGCAACCCTGCAAACACACTACAACAAAACTCCTTTACCTACTAAAGACATCAATCAATCAGAAGCTTCTTTTAACTGTGCAGATGCACCCATTCAATGTCTTATCTGTGTGTTGTCTGATGATGACAATCTCAGCCATAACATCACAACAACATCAGAAACTGTTTAAAGTCACACTGTTAAAACTGTTAAAGAAATTGTTTTAAAGTTAAAGAAACTGATTTTTATACATTCTTTTAATGTTGAACAAACAGAAATCTGAAAATTCAAAAAATAAAATAAATATATATATATATATATATATATATATATATATATATATATATATATATTCTCATTCTCATTCTCATCACTCTCAGTAAATGTTGGAGGTGAATTAGTGAATGATCAGTCTTTATTGTCTTCTGCTCTCAATGGATGTTGATCTTCTGTCTCTCTCTGTTCAGTCTCATGTGTCTCACTGTGAGTTTCCTGAGTAAGTCTGTTCAATTAAACTGAACTGAGACCCTGAACCTTCACCAATTTCCTGTAGCTTTGAGCTGGATGGAAAAACAGCCTGTTCATCATGCAAACACACACACACACACACACACACACACACACACACACACACACACACACACACACACACACACAAAAACACCTCCAGTGCTCATGAAAATCTTTGAAACAAAAACAATTGTGCATTGTCAAAATCCTTGCCATAATAGGCAAGGCAAGGCAAGGCAATTTTATTTATATAGCACATTTCATACACAATGGTAATTCAAAGTACTTTACATAAAGAGGAAACAAATACATAAGAATAAAAATGGAATGCATAAGAAGTAGAAATAACCGTAAAAACAGAGAATACCACTATCTGGATGTAAGAGTCTGGGAGTTTCAGTTAGCCACCAGGGATAACTCAACTTTGTTTTCCATCAGAGCAGATCTAAAAGGATCTTCCTCACGCAGAGGGAAAACTGTAAAAATATTTATACTGTGCGTTGTAAACAATACTGTAAGGAACCCCCATCGGCCCAAAAATGGAATCTGACAGGCCTGGGCGAAGGTTAACGCGTGTATGCCTTTTCAGCGCCTCTGAATGTTCACTTAATTTCACTCGTTAAATCTGACTCCAATTTCAAATGATTCTTATTGTTAGGTTGTGTCTCCAATTAGAAATTAATCATTTGTTATGTATTAATTTAGATATTTGATTATTCTGGGTATCTCATATTTTCAATTATTCTTTCATTACGGACCCATATCACTTCGGCCGTTTTAGTGCTTTTCACGATCACAAACTCACCAGTTCTGATCTTAGCAACTTGCTAAGTCAATTGATAAACAAAAATCAAAAGGTCCCATGATGTGCAACATGCTCCTTTCAGTGAACCTTTAGTTTTAATCTATCCTGACGCAGATTTGCGGAAATATAGACTCCAATAATCTACCGGTCATAATGATTTCTGAAGAATCCAGAGTAAATCAAATATAACATTTTATTTAGTGAAGTTCACAATGTAATTTCGGGAGGAGTGAACCCATCTAATCTTTCAATTAGTGAAACTCAAACATAATCTCAAGGGGAGGGAACCCTAATCTTTCAATTACATCCAGAGCATATAAGCAAGCTACTCACCCTGCTCTGGCATCAGCTGTTTCGATATCCCTCCACCTCCCCAACTTCACCACATAAATTAGGCATCTCATCTATCGTACTCCTCTTCCATGCACTAGTAGTCCTGGGGGGTATATCCAAGCTCGAGTTGAAGCTGCTTCCTCGAGCCCCTCCACAGCGGACAGCAAGCCAAATATGCTTAACCTTATTAGCTTAAAGATTTTATGAGGAAACGAACTTGTGAATCAAGTAAAGATGTCAATTCCATAGTTTTACAATTAGAAGCCAATTCAGAAATAGTGAATGCATAACATCAATTGCAATGCATATACACACAGTGGTGGACTAGTGTTCGAAGACACTTGTCCATCACTGTGTGGGGGTTTCTGGCTATAGAAGATCCCACATGACTGCTTTGCACTTTACCTTTTATACCAGGACCAGAACAAAAGGATTGTAAATTTTTATTACACCAACACCTGTTTTGGGGGAAGAAGAGTGGGTTTTCACAGAAGGCACCACCCAAAGATAGGACAGAATTTTCCTTAGTTTTCAATCTTCTTCATAATATCAGTGACTGCTGTGAAATTGAGACCATTTTACCAATCGCACTGAGACATTTAAAATGATACCAAACATGAGAGGGAAAAACAATATACAAGTTACATTATACATCTTGAAGAATTTTCAGTGACTTGAGTCAAGGGAAAGGAAGGAGGGTGTGTGTGTGTGTGTGTGTGTGTGTGTGTGTGTGTGTGGAGGGGGAGGCATTGTCCTTTTGCTATTTCTTTGAGATCTTCTTCTCTAGGCGAGTTTTATTGCTTTATTGCAGGATGCTTGATCTCAGTTTTCGTTTAGCAGGAAAATCAAGCCTTACAATACCCTTACAGACAAATCTTCCTGGACTAACTCTGTCAGAGCTCCATCCAGGGATAACAAATGCTTACTTCCTAATTCTCCCAACTCTTCAACCAGACAGCAAGATTTAAAATGCATTAAAACAGTCAGAAATAAAAATATGATACATAAAAGATTGATTTTAAAAAATGCATTAAATAAAATAAAAAGAATAAAAGGATAATGTGTATAAAATAAAATACAAACAGTTTGGACATAGCACAGTGCTCAATCAGTAAATGCACAGCTAAACAGATGTGTTTTGAGTCTGAATTTGAATGTGGCTACTGTTGGGGCACACCTGATCTCTTCTGGAAGCTGGTTCCAGCTGCGGCTGGCGTAACAGCTAAAAGCAGACTCTCCTTGCTTTGAGTGAACCCTGGGTATTTCTAAGTGACTTGATCCTGATGATCTGAGTGATCGGTTTATATTCTATGAGCACATCTGCAATGTATTGAGGTCCTAGGCCATTGAGTGATTTATAAACAAGTAACAGTACTTTAAAATCAATTCTAAATGCAACTGGAAGCCAGTGCAAGGACCTGAGGACTGGTGTGATGTGTTCATGTTTTCGGGTTCTGCTCAGAATCCTGGCAGCAGCGTTCTGTATGAGCTGCAGCTGTCTTATGGTCTTTTTGGGAAGACCAGTGAGGAGCCCATTACAATAATCCAGCCTGCTGGTGTTGAAAGCATGAACAAGCTTCTCTAAGTCTTGATTGGAGACAAAGCATCTAATTCTTACAATATTTTTGAGATGATAATATGGATTTGGTTATTGATTTTACATGGCTACTGGTCTGACTCCAAAAGATTCCTGACTTGATTTTTAGTTGTTTGACCCCTAGAGTGAAGGTATGCTTTCACTTTGAGAACTTCATCTTTGTTTCCAAATGCAATGACTTCAGTTTTGTCTTTGTTTAAGTGAAGGAAGTTTAGGCACATCCAAATTTTAATTTCATCAATGCATTGTTACAGGGGGTCAATGGGGCTGTAGTCGTTAGGTGATAGGGCTAGGTAAATCTGGCTGTCATCTGCATAGCTGTGATATGCAATTTGGTTCTTTCTCATTATTTGGCTCAGTGGCAGCATATATAGTTTGAACAGGAGGGGTGCAAGTATTGAACCTCGAGGGACACTGCATGTCATGGATGTATACTCAGACTTATGATCACCGATACTCTGCCTTCTAAGTATGACCTGAGCCATTTAAGGACCATCCCAGAAAACCCAACCCAGTTTCCCAGCCTTTTAAATAGTATGTTGTGATTGACAGTGTCAAACGCAGCACTGAGGTCGAGTAGTACCTGATATTTTACCTGTATCGGTGTTTAGGCAAATATCATTTATTATCTGTAAGAGCCCACATAGCAACATTGTGTCAGCCCACATCCGGCCCACATCTGGCACATGTGGCATGATGATCTGGCCCACATGCTGCAATGAATTACGGTCCTTGTGTGGGCTGCTTCTGTTTCCTAGATCTGGGCCACAAGCAAGCCATAGCAATGCCACATGTCAGCCAAGAGAAATAAACCTAAACTGGACCTTGTCTGACCAACAGAATCTGTGTATATTAAATATAGAGTGATCTCAGCCATAATAAGCATGTTATCAAGCAGAATCACTGAAGGAAAGAAGAGATGAGCAGAAACACAAGAACTACAACTGACTTCAGCCACAGCCTTAGATGAATAGATCTTAGATCTTAACAGAGATCTTGAGAGGTCCAGTTTAGGTTTTTTTTTTTTTGCTCTTGGCTGACATGTGGCATTGCTGTGGCTTGCTTGTGGCTCAGATCTGAAACAACAAGAATTTTTTGGTGAATTTTTTTTAGCAGCTGAAGAAAAACAACTTAGCATAACGGTGATCAGACAGAGAATGAGTGTGAGGGACCAATGTATAGGACTTATAGGAAGTGCAAATGAGGATGATTAATGAAACACAGCTGACACGTATGAATACAAATGAGGAGCGGGAAATCAGATCAAAGGAACACATGATGAGAACGAAAACAATCTAATAGTCCATGATAATGAAGCACACACTTGTGACATATCACCCCATCCAGAAGGCACAATCTCGTGCTGTGATGAAGAGGTCAAGGGAGATGGTTTTCGAAGGAGGACAAAGAGGTGGTGAAGGGATAATGATGGGAGGACGATGATCCCCTGGCGGTGACGGTGGATATAGTCCCCAGTGCCAACAGCCCATGGTGGAGGCAAAGAGAGGGAGAAGCCAAGGTGGTGTAGTGGCTGACGACAGCTTTGGGATGACTGCGGGAGATGAGGGAGGTGATGCTGTGGCGAAGATCGTCGATAACAGAGCCAGAGTAGCCGAGGGCTGAGGTAGAGCCAGTGTGATGGAGGACAGAGGCGATGGCGAAGGGAAGGAGGAACTCGCTGCATCTGTAGGGGTGGAGGGATGGAGTGCAGCGGAATCTATGGCAGAAGTGGTGTGACGACTGACCAAGGGGAGCCGGCAGGACGAGGGAACCCAGTGGAGCTGCAAGTCCAAGGGTCTAGCAGTGGCTGGGCTGAAGGACTGGCTGAGCTACCCGTGATGGAGGTGGCGAGGATCTCTGTGGAATGACAGTGAGAATGAGTACATACAGTCAATAGAACTGTTCAAAAACCTCATTCTCTGTCATTAAGATTCCTGATGTCACTGGCTCACACCCCTGGTCAGACATGCGATGAAGCTCCACTTCTGGGGAGAGGGTCAGCTCTGTCCTCTTTTCCTCAAGCTCTGGCTGATGCATTGCAGTGGGTGGTAGCTGTCTGTCTGCGAGGGGCACACATGAGTACTCCGCGGTCGAAGATATTGATTCAGGCTCTGGGTCAGGCTGTGTTCTGGATCAGAACATGATGCTCTCCAGAAACCGAATGACAGTTTTCCTCAAGTCCAGTCCGATGGTGTCTGGGAGGTTGATATGGTGGTGGAACGCTGCCCCAATCCGGAACAGGGTCTTTAGGGTCTCGTCGTACAGTCGGCAGTTGCTGGCCAAAAAACAAAAATTCTTTATAAAAGAAAATAGCCATGACAATAAATTTAGCCCGATTGTTCATTTAGGCCGATCCAATCATCTATCACATTGATTGCAGGGAAACAGACGAGGACAGATGAAGATAGATCAATACGACAAAGTTTAATAGCAATCCAAACAGGCAGGCAGACAGGTATTGCAAACAACTTAGCACAACGATGATCAGACAGAGAATAAGTGTGAGGGACCAACTAATAAAGGAAGTGCAAACAAGAATGATTAATAAAACACAGCTGACACATATGAATACAAATGAGGAGCAGGAAAACTGAACAAAGGAACATGATGAGTATGAAAACAAACTAAAAGTCCATGATAATGAAACTAAACAGAACTATACAGAAGATGATACAGTGTGACCTTTTCCATGTGGATTAAGAACAGAGTCAATAATAGAAGACTTATGGCACCATTAAAATTACACATATTAAACACACATAGAATTATTTAATGAATGAACTAGTATCATAACATGAATGAAATTAAATGAAAAACAACAATCAAGTTAATGCGCACAGCAGTTCTGAGATAAAGCAGCCTTCCTCACAATATATTTAAGACTGAAATCTTGTACAAATGTACAAAAATATGACAGCTCTGAACAGAGCACAAATGATGATTCTCAAGCTTCATGTGCTTCATCATAAAGGTTGGTTGAAATTGTGTCTGTTTAAGAGCTGCTGTTAATGAGTCTTTATGGTTTCAAAAGCTGGTGTGTCTTATTTGCAGTGGAAACTTTACAGTATATATTCTATAAGTGTCACTCAGGGGTTTACTTTCCTGTCTTCATCATGACCTCAGACAAACTGAGATGACAAACTATTTTAAACATGTGAAAGAAGCAACATGAGCAGCGGTGGAAACTTTAAAGAGCCTCATGATTCAACAGACTGCAGGCCATCCGCACATTAAAACTGGTAATAAAGTGTGCTGATCTGTGATCTGTTATAAGTGAGTTAGTTGAGTCTCATGCGATAAATGACCGTGGTGGAATCAGAGTGAATCTGGTCCTTAATGAAGGAGACTGTAGCGTCACTGAGAGACTCTTCATGCTTCTGGAAACTGACAGCAGAAAACAGGAGCCCATCAGAGGGAATTGTGGGTAACTGCGTGTAAGCGTCACCTTGTCTCTTGTGTCTTAATTTAAATACAGTCGCAGTGAAGCCACCAATCAGCAGCAGAATCACACACACACAAATAATGATGATCATGGAGGAATCTGAAAATAAAACACACAAACACAGTGTTAATTAAAGAGAAATAAAAACATATACATGAATGAAATATCTACACAAATATCAAAACTGAAGACATTCAGGTCCAGTTTACAATTGATGCCTAATCTGTAAACATAAAGTTGCTCTGTTTCTGGTAGGAGTTTATGTTTAAATTTAAGGTACATTTGAATTGGTTTGTTTTTATTCTTATTTATTTTAACTTAGTTTGTAAATAAAGAATATACAGCAGAGCAATCATGAGCCTAAACAAATACATGTATGATTAATATACAAATATTTATATAAATATAATATTAATATATTTAAATTAAAATACTAACATCACTAAGACAGTTTTCATGTGAACTTTTATTAATTTAATTATTGTTTTAGTCTTTAAAGCTGGATTACTCTGCAGTAGAATGAGTGTATTTTAGTCTCTCTTCACACGTTCTACTTCATCTCTGTTTCTGTCAAGTCTTATGTGGTCTTATTGTGGGTTTCCTGAATAAAGACGGTTAATTCTTCACAGCTAAATTAAACTGAGACTCTGAACCTTCAGCACAGTTCTGTGGTTTTGATCTGGAATAAACACATCAAACACACTAAACACCTCTCGAGTAGACAGAAAGGTGTCCAATCCTGCTTCGGGAGGGCCAAAGTCCTGTTTAGCTCCAACACACTTGTCTGAAAGTTTATAATAATCCTTTAAACCAAGGATTTTCAAACTGTGGGTCGCATTGTGCATCGTAGAGTGGGAAAAGGTGGGTCATGCAAGGTGTTGTTTCAGTGAATGACACAAACAGTTTAGTCCAGAGCTGCACAAAATACCAATATTACATAGATATAAGGCTGTGGTTTATATAAACATATGCACTACATATTTCAAAGTGTTTTCAGGGTCTTAGAGTGGCTTGGTTCATTATTAAAGGGTTAGTTCAACCAAAAATGAATTTTTATCCCATAATTTACTCACCCTCAAGCCACCCTAGGTGTATATGACTTTCTTCTCTCAGCCAATCACAATAGTAGTTGTATTAAAAAATATCCCGGGTCTACCTAGCTTTATAATGGGATGGAGTAGTTAACTAACATTTTGAAGCCCAAAAAGTGCATTCATTCATCATAAAAATAATCTATACAGCTTCAGTGGTTAATAAAGGCCTTTTGCAGTGAAGCAATGTGTTTTTATAAGAAAAATATCCATAATTATAACTTTATAAACTATAATCACTAGCTTCCCATTACGCCAATCCTCGAGTCTAGTTCCGGCAGATTAGGGACCTCTGACCAGACTTATGACATAGGATGTAGGAGTAGCATAAGCTTAGGTGAGAGTAGACGCTTCTCACAGTTCAGACAAATAAGGCTGGACAATAAATGGATGCTCCTCTGACATTTCTTTTTAAAATTCTAACGAGCAGGGCGGGCGAGAGCCGTGAGGGAACGGCGCAAGGCCGGTGACGCAAGGGATAACGAGCATCACCTGTGAGGCGCACCGGCCTCGAGTCTCTCACGGAGGAGCTCCGGGAGCATAAAAGGAGGAGCGACGACAGTGAAGGACGAGAGAGGACCAGGCCTGGATATTATTTTATGTTTTATTATGTTTGTGTAGCCGGCAGATGTCCGCGAGGGTCTGCCAGCAGTACAGTTTTGTATTTGTTTATTTTGAAATTAAAGTTTGTTTGAACGTTCGCCGGTTCCCGCCTCCTTCTCTCCATATTTACGAACTGTGTTACATTGGTGCCGAAACCCGGGAGGAAGGAGGGACATGCTGTCGGAGAGCCCTCGCTGCTGAGGGGGATCGCGGTGCTGCAGAGTTCGGGCAGCGCGGGAGTGAAGACCACGAGAGGCTGCCTGAGGCAGTGGTACTGGAGCCTTGTGAAAGGTGGGATGGAGACCCGGATGCCATGCTCCTGGGACGAGGTGGGGTGGCTGCCGTCCAGGAGCGGAGCGGAGTTGCCGTCGCCTGCCGTCCGCCATGAAGGGGAGGAGCAAGGGACGGCGGACTCGCTGCCGGCTGCCCTCAACTGGAGGAGCCATTGCCGGCCGCCAGGAGGCGGTCGAGGATCCGGCCGTCCACGCGTCCAGTGCCACCGCATGGCAGCGCGAGGAAGAGCCTCTCGGCAGGCTGAGGACCGAGCGGCAGTGTGTCTGGGAACTGGACCCAGTGTTTTTTTTTCTTTCCTTTTCCTCTCTCCCCTCTCTCGTCCTGTTGCTCCCCTTGCTTCCGTCTCCTTTCTCTTGTCTCGTCTGTCCGTACCCCCAGGTGCTGCGGCCGCCGAGACAGGCCCCGGGGGGGAATAAGTGCAGTCGCGGGAGTACTCCCCGGCCTGCAAGGGGCGATAGGGGTATGTATCTGCCGGCGAGGGTCTGCTGGCATTACTTTCGTTTTGTATTTGTTTATTTTGAAATTAAAGTTTGTTTGAACGTTCACCGGTTCCCGCCTCCTTCTTCCCATACTTACGAACCGTGTTACAATTCTCATTTTTAGACTTCTAATTCTTGACAGATGTTTTGTTTTGCTCTATTCTCTGTGCTTCCGTGTTCGTCATTAACGTCATGAGTTGGGTCAAAGTTCACTCTTCCGTCAGAAATCGACTCACGTACAGAAGTAAGTAAATATAGATAATTTTTCTTACAAAAATGCATTGCTTCGCCTTCAGAAGGCCTTTATTAACCCCCTGATTACTTTTATGATGGATGGATGCGCTTTTTTGTGCTTCAAAATCTCAGTTACTGTTCACTCTCATTAAAAAAGCTTGGAAGAGCCAATATATGTTTTAATATAACTCTGTGTTTAGCTGAAAGGATAAAGTCATATACACCTAGGATGGCTTGAGGCGGAGTAAATTAAGGGTTAATTTTCTTTTTTGGGTGAATTAACCTTTAAGGGACTCTGTGCACATTATTATTGAGAAGAAACTTGTTCACTCCAATCACTGCACTGTATTCTGCATGAGATTACATTACACTGGAGAATTCAAATGTTCAAAACGCTGTTCCAGGTCTGTTCATTCATCTCTGCCATCTGTTCAAAGCATTGTTGTCTTTTAAAGACATGGTCGTAAGAGTGCATGTTTGCATTCCCTCGCGTCCATATCAAACTTTTGATTAAGATTAGGCTTACAGTTGTCTAGGTGTGTCCTGGAATGGAAAAGTTTGGGAACCCCTGCTTTAGACCTGGATTAGCTGGTTCAGCTGTGTTTAATTAGGACTGAAGCTAAACTCTGTAAGATAGTGGCCCTCTAAGAGTCAATCACAAACATCACATAATCAAATCTGCCGCAAACACAGACTCTAGATACTTTTGTACCTGATATGATTGAGTATTTTACTTACTATTAACATGTAGATGCACAGTGTTAATAATTGAATAACTGCATGAGTATTTGTCGATCTGAACTCCACATAAATAAACTCCTCCATCATCTGGTCTCACAGCAGTAATTCTCACAGTTACGAGTTTTTTGTGTCTGTCATCAGAAACACTGAATCCTTCTTTCTTCTTCCATGAGCTGTAAATCGTCTCAATAGAGTCTTTTCCTTCTTTGAATATGATCTTGGGATCATTAATATGATTCTGTGAATATTCACAGCTGAAGGTGGCAGTTTCTCCAATATTCACCATCACTCTCTTTGACACTTTACAACATGAATCTGTGATTGACATAATAAATATTTTATGAATGTAAAAGCTTTGAAATAATTCTACTACACAAAGACATCTTAAAATGACTGACCTTTCACATTTAAAGTCATATATATACGCCAGTTGTCAACGACTTCAATTGCGTATCTTCCAGCATCATGTTGGTTCAGTTCTCTGATGAAGATCATGAGGTTTCCATCACTGTTACGAAACAGTGTGAATCTTCCTTCATTAATCCATTTATCATGTTTCATATCCTTTATTATTGTTCTCCACTCAGGTAATTTGGCCATATATTTAGCGGAGTCACTGAACCAAGTCTTCTGTGAATCAACAAGAAGACTTCCTCCAGAATATCCAGTGACACTAAAGCATCTCACTGCACCTGTCAATCAGATTGATACTGTGATCAGAAACCTCATGAACAGAAAACAGCATCATTACTGCAGTGATGAAAGAGAAAAGCTCTGACCTGAGATCAGGTAAAAAGTGAAGAAGATGAGGAGGATCTTCATTGTGAGTTGAGTTCAGTCTTCTTTATGCTGAATGTTCTCTGTGTGAATCTCTCTGTCTCTACATCTGTCTGCTTTAGTTACTTCCTCTTTCTTCAGCTCTTTATCAGTAATGAGCAGCTTTACTGGCCCCTCCCACCATCAGCACTGACTGAATATTACATTAATCACACTGAAAGAGCGCCACCTAGTGGAGGATACAGTGTCTGATACTGAGAGATCATACAGGGTTCATCTTCTCTATATAAGCGGTGCGTTCCAAACGGGATATATCGCCCTCCGAAGGGCACTTCGGAGTGAAAATAATTATGGCCGCCATATTGAAGGGTCGTTCCAAACCGAAGTGCTCAAAACTGGCCACTTCAAAGGGCCCTTCGGAATGAAGGATTTCAAAGGGTACAACTGATGGACACTTCGGCCCCCCATGATCCTTTGCACAGGGAAGTTGTTTGACGTCACAGAATGGGAACAGGAGGTTAGGAGTTCGATTTTACCTATAAATGTATAGCATTTTTCTATACTACTGTAATATTTAAACGATCGAGTTTGATTTATTATGTAGTACGAGTACATTATTATGGTCAAAATGACATTGTACTTCAACAAAAATACTTTACAGCTCCTTTTATCAGTCCATTTAAATGTTTAAAATACATAGATACAATATACATGGTGCGATAAACCTAAAATAAATAAATAAATAAAGTAACGTTAAACAAAGGGCGCAGCTTGCACAATCTACTCCTCCTTGATTGTCTCGTTAAGATGACGCTGAAGTGCGTTCCAAAAGAAGAGTTTTTTTTTTTTTACCCCTACACCCTTCATCCCTTCGAAGCTCTCACTCCGGAGGGTAAACCCTTTGAAGGGATTGTCCGGCATTTGACTGGATTAGTTTATTGGATACTTTATGCATAAAAATCATTAATAATATCATAGTTTGATGTGGATTCAGCACCATGGACAGCAGCTGTCAGAGAAACATCAGCATCATTGATCATCTGCTTCCCTTCATCTCTGGTTTGGTCATAAAAACATCTGTATGAACAATGTCTGTATGTAATTATCAAATATTAGTTTCATTTCTCCAGATTCACTCTCTCTCTTTGAACACACAGGAGGTGTAAATCTGTACCATTTACATTTCATAATTTCAGAACACAAGGAAATTATGTTCTTTATCAACTACCATACAACACAACTACATAAAACTAATTCTATAAAACTAATAAATAAAGTTTAGTCATTGAAATTACAATATAGAACATAAACTTATATCTGCCACTAGATGGAGCCAGAGCTTTCAATAACACAACTGGTCATGTGTTTGCTGTAGGAGCTACAAATCTATAGGTGTGAGTGTGAATATGAAGATATGTGAGTGTGTCATCCTGTGATGGACCGACATCTGTCCAGTGTGTTTCCTGCCTACAACCTGAGACGCTGGGAAAGACTCCGGCCTCCCCATGACCCGACAGGATAAATGTATGGGATGTGTGGATGGATGAACAATACTGTGAGGGTTCTAGTCCTCCCTCTCTCTGACACTCTTATTTCCCCACCAATGTGTCCCTGATCCATGTTTCCAAACAAAATCATTCGGAAGACATCCAGATTTACTAAAAGATTACTTTAAAAAAAAAAACACTACTGTAATAAATATTCTGCTAAGATTTTATATTTCAGTATAATTCCTGCAGAAATTAAATGAGCTTTTATCAGAGTTGAAAGCAGTGTGTTAGCATTCAAAAAATCTGCTTCAAATATTGCAGATGGTAAAGTATGAATGACAAAAGTGTTTATGAATGCATTTTGTGTGAAAGCAATGAAAAATGATTCACAGTCACCAATTTTAATATAGATATTTTAAATGGAATCAATACTAAATAAGTAGCTTGTGAGTATCGATACATCAATAGGGACCATAAGGTTTGTACAAGCACATATTACAAATAAAACTGAACATTTAAAGGGAACACAAGAGCCAGAATAACAGAAGCTGATAATATTGAGCACTTTGAGAGCAAAAAACAACTTATTCCTTTATGAATGCACACAATTATGATTTTGTTCAGTATATCAGGGTAAAATGATCAACTATGAATTAAAAGCAGGAAAATGTTGTAAAATGAAAAGCATGGCTTGTTTGCTGAACATCACTTGTGTTTTGCTCTGTGAATTAATTTTAACATTTATATTTAAACAATAACAAGCTTTTAACTTTCATTTAATTCCTCTGTTACATCATGTTTCTCATCACTGATGATCCTGTCAATCACATGTGGCTCCGCCCACAGAGCTCAGGATTGGTTCCTTCATGCTCCACCTCTTACTGCAGCATCTTCCTGTTGATCTGAACAAACAATAAGATGAAGAAAGACTGACTGAAGTTCATCAACAACATTATAAACCTTTCACAAGATCCACAAATCAATCACACTAGAGCTGAAGAGAGTTTGATTGATGATATTGAGAAGAGCTGCAGGTTCAGACACTCACTGATGGATTCTCATGTTTAGAAAAGCTCTGAGGATCAAGAGTCCTGCAGGAGTCTTCAGGAGCTCTGGGATGAACCGTCTGTGTGAAAGAGAGAGAGATTGGTCATGTGATCATCTGTGATGGATCATCTGACTGTGACGTCTCACTTACTGTGAGTGTGTCGTACAGGTCAGAGGTCGTGGACTTGAGCTCAAGAGCTGTACATGTGTCTTCATTGGGATCAGAGATCTACAGGAGAGACAGAAGGACACACATCACAAAATATCACAATAATAAACAACATTATCAGTGATAGATTTACAAATATATACACATTAATGGAAACACAAAAAAATGACTGGAAAAAGATCCCTGACAGTGTTGAAAGTAAAGGGCTTTTTCATGGGACGCCGTTCACTTTTCTTGTCTTCTTACTGCCTCTCATGTGTACAGATGTACAGAAGCGGGAGCGTTTGCTCATCTGAGACGATTACTGAATAAATATTTTATTCCATGTTGTATGAAAACAAAAGGTATATGTTGCTTTCTCTAAATCTGAGCATAGCTGATATTAGACCATGTTTTTTGACCACATAAAAGATAAATGAATGATAAATGATTGTACGTGAATGAAGTCATCTCTGATTGGTCATGTATCTTGTACAAAACCCTTAATGGCTTGAATCATCATAAATTTGACTATAAATGATCATTAAGAGCTTAAACAGATTGGCTAAATTGACTAAAAACTTGCTAAGGCCATTCACAACTGTCTAATAAAATTAGGCTTGTTTCTTGATTTTTTTATATTATCGTACAAACTGGTTACTGACTGGATTGTGACTTTGAGAAAGTTTGAATCCCGTCGGTCTGTACAGTTACAGTCTGAAACACAGACAACAGCTGATGTGAATCATGTTGAGATGATTTACCTGTTTCGCTGTGAGATCTTCAGTTTGCTCATCCCTTCGTTTCCTGCTGTTGTAATGACAGACATTAATATCATATGGACTCTATTAAATTAAGAGAAAATATGAATGTTGATTTTAAAAATTACTAATAATTAAAAACACAACTGAGCAATTTCTTACATTAAATCAAAAGTGAACTTATTCAATACAAAACTGAACTTGTGCAACCACTGCAGTTTTTTATTGATCTCACATTATTAACAGGATGATGATGATGATGATGATGAACAATAATCCTCCAGATGTCGCTGTGATCACAATCACATTAATACCATCACCATGATGAACTGAAAGAGGAAGATCGTCATGATTAACTCTCCAAACTGATGAATGATGTGAAGATACAGGAGTGTGTTAATAAAAGCTTCACCTGTGACAGTTACAGCGTCTGATCTCCGAGATCCATGTTGATTGTGAGCCTGACAGTAGAAGCGTCCACTCTGTAGTGCACTGAAACTCTGTCCAGATCCAACAGCTGAGCTTTCATTCTCCTTAAACCAGCTGAAGTTCAGAGCAGGAGGGTTTAAATCACTGCTGCAGATCAGAGTCACTGAATCTCCTGAGCAAATCTGACCAGACTGAATGATGGAGATGGAGACTGAGACGCTCCTGGGAGGGTCTATAATGAATGAAAAAGAAATTTTAATGAATATTAGAAAATTATGAATTTGGATGTGATAAATGTGATGATGATCATTAACTCACACATGACGTTTAAAGTCACATTATCAGAGTATTTCTCTCCATGTTCATTGATGGATCTGCACTTGTATTCTCCACTGTCATCAGAGCTGATCTTTGAGATGCTGTAGATTCTTCCAGATCCTACAAACGTTCCTCTTTTAAACCAGCTGATTTCTGCAGGAGGGTTTGAATCACTGCTGCAGATCAGAGTCACTGAATCTCCTGACACTATTTCACCAGATGGACTGATGGAGATCACTGGATTCTCTGGAGGATCTACAGGAGAAATATGTAATATCAAGACTCCACATGAAAAATAAGAGTGTGAATAATACACTCTAAAAAATGCTGGGTTAAAAACATTGTCCATTGAAAATGGACAAACCCAGCGATTGGGTTGTTTTAACTCAGCGGTTGGGTTAAATGTTTGCCCAACCTGCTGGGTAGTTTTATTTAAACCCAACTGTTGTTTAAAAATTGCTATATGGCTAGCTTAAAATGAACCCAAAATAGTTGGGAAATTAAAAACCAGATGCAATTTGTTATGATACAGACGGCACGGAGACAGAGGTAAAAGCAAGTATGGTGGTTTATTTGAGATACAGCAATGAGCAGGTGAGTAAATGGTAGATGGAGAATTCAAATGAGAAGGTAGAGGTTTGATACTGTCCTTGTAATTGCAGATGGAGGTGGAAGTCGAGGAGATGGAGAATGATGAACGAGGAACACTCACACACACGGGAGGAGGAACACAGGAGGAGAACTGGAGACAACGGAGCGATAGGGATCGCTGGTAGCAGGTAAGTAGCAGGTAAGTAGCAGGTTGAGTCCTTGAGGTTCGCATACATGAGTCTGTACAACAAACGAGACCGGACAACTGGTGTGTGTGTGAGTGTGGGTTAAATAGTGCTGGTGATTGAGTGACTGATGATGTGCAGGTGTTGATGATCAGAACTCCGGTGATTGGGTGCGTGGATATTGACGGGAGGTGGAGCCTGACGTGTCTGTGACAGTACCCCCCCTCCCACGGCCCGCTCCTGAGGGCCGAGGACCCCGACGTCGTGGTGGCCGACCTCGAGGGCGTGGGGCAGGTCTGTCCGGGTGGCTGGAGTGGAAGGCTTGTAACAGGTTGGGATCAAGGATGTCGTTCCGTGGGACCCACGACCGCTCCTCTGGCCCGTAGCCCTCCCAGTCGACGAGGTATTCCAGGAGACCACCACGGCGCCGGGAGTCCAGAATTTCCCGAACCTCGTAAGCAGTCCCATCCTCCAGAAGAAGTGGAAGGGGGGGCTCGGCGGCTGCCACGTCAGGCTCTGTGGAAGGAGAGAGAGAAGGGTGGTGAGGTTTGAGTAAAGACACGTGGAAAGTGGGGTGAATCTTATACTCAGGAGGAAGCTGAAGACGATACGTGACGGGGTTGATCTGCTGAAGGATGGTGAATGGGCCAATGAAGCGGGGACTCAGCTTCTTGCATGGCAGACGCAGTCTGATGTCCCTTGTCGACAGCCAGACCTTCTGCCCAGGTTGGTAGTTGGGAGCGTTGGAGCGACGAAGGTCGGCTGTCATCCTGCGTCTGCGCAGGGCCCTCTGCAACTGATGGTGGGCTGAGTCCCACACCCTCTCGCTCTCCCGGAACCAGTAGTCGACGGCAGGAACGTTGGAGGGTTCCCCGTCCCAGGGGAACAATGGGGGTTGGTAGCCGAGTACGCATTGAAAAGGTGTTAATCCGGTGGAAGGTTGACGGAGAGAGTTCTGGGCGTACTCGGCCCAACCCAGGTACTGGTTCCAGGAGTCCTGGTGGCCGTGACAGAAGGTACGCAGGAAGCGGCCGATCTCCTGTATTTTCCGTTCCGTCTGCCCGTTCGTCTGAGGGTGGTATCCCGACGATAGGCTGACGGTCACACCCAGGAGCGACAAAAAGGCCTTCCAGACTCGGGAGATGAACTGGGGGCCCCTGTCAGATACAATGTCCTCGGGGATTCCATAGTAGCGGAAGACGTGGTTGAACATTAACTCAGCAGTAGTGAGAGCGGTAGGTAGACCTTGGAGAGGGATCAGCCGGCAGGCCTTGGAGAATCTGTCCACTACCACGAGTATGCAGGTATGGCCATCAGAAGGTGGGAGATCCGTCACGAAGTCCACTCCCAGGTGTGACCATGGTCGCTCAGGAACGGGCAGAGGAAGGAGCTTGCCGGCCGGCAGATGACGAGAGCTCTTCGAGATGGCGCACTCCCTGCAGCCCTGCACGTACCTTCTGACATCCCTGGCCAAGTTGGGCCACCAGAAGCATGCTTTGAGCAGCGAGAGGGTTCCATTGACCCCCGGGTGACCAGTGCCAAGTGATGAGTGGGCAGCGTGGATGAGTTGAGTGCGTCGTGCTCTAGTGATGTACTGGAGACCGGGAGGACAACCCGGCGGAGTGTTGGAGGAGGCATTGGAGGAGGGCAGTGTCTCTTCAGACCATTGGATGGGACTCACAAAGATGGTTTCTGGGAGGACGGTTTCAGGATCTTCAGATTTCTCATCAGGAGCATGGAGACGGGATAAGGCGTCAGCCTTGAGGTTCTTGGAGCCGGGACGATAGGAGATGGTGAAATCGAATCTTGAAAAGAACATGGCCCAGCGGGCTTGTCGGGGGTTTAGTCTTTTAGCAGCTTTAAGATACTCCAGGTTTTTATGGTCGGTTAAAACTTGGAAGGGGTGTTTGGCTCCCTCCAGCCAATGCCTCCATTCCTCCAACGCGAGCTTGACGGCCAGGAGTTTGCGGTCACCGATGTCATAGTTGACCTCCGCCGGGTTGAGCTTGCGGGAGAAGAAGGCGCATGGATGGAGTCTACTTGGTTGCCCCTGCTGCTGCGATAGTACCGCTCCCACTCCTGTGGTTGATGCGTCGACCTCTACGATGAATGGCCGGTTGGGATCAGGGTGGACGAGGAGGGGAGCGGTGGTGAAGGCTTCCTTAAGGGCTTCAAAGGCTTGTGTGGCTTCTTCGGACCAGGACAGAGACTTGGGCTGATGGCGTAGAAGGTTGGTGAGTGGGTAGACGATGGAACTGTAGCCCTTGATGAAACGGCGGTAGAAATTGGAGAAGCCTAAGAAGCGTTGGAGTTCTTTTATGGTAGTCGGAGTGGGCCAGGACCGGATGGCGTCCACCTTCCCCTCGTCCATCCGGATGCCACTGTGGTCAATGTAGTACCCAAGGAAGTGGACGGAAGACTGGTGGAAGGAGCATTTTTCCGCCTTGAGGAACAGCTGGAACTGCCGTAAGCGTTTGAGGACCTCCGCAACGTGGTGGCGATGTTCGGCCAGGCTCCGGGAGTAGATGAGGATATCATCGATGTATACCAGCACAAACTTATGGAGAAACTCCCGGAGCACCTCATGAATGAAATCCTGGAATACGGAGGGGGCGTTGACTAGTCCATAGGGCATGACCAGGTATTCATAATGGCCAGTAGGCGTGACAAAGGCGGTCTTCCACTCGTCCCCCTCGCGTATCCGGATGAGGTTGTACGCGCTGCGGAGTTCCAGCTTAGTGAACACAGTGGCACCACGGAGATGTTCCAGGGCCGCTGGGACGAGGGGAAGTGGGTAGCGGAACTTTATGGTGATTTTGTTGAGTGAGCGGTAATCAATGCAAGGCCGCAAGCCTCCGTCCTTTTTGGCCACGAAGAAGAAGCTGGAAGCAGCAGGGGAAGTAGACGGACGGATGTATCCTTGCTTGAGGGCCTCGACGATGTAGTCCTCCATGGCCTTCTCCTCCGGCACAGATAGGGGATAGATCCTTCCCCGTGGCACTGGTTCACCCGGTAGCAGATCTATGGCGCAGTCCCATGGCCGGTGTGGAGGTAGCTTGGAGGCTCGTTGTGGGCAAAAGACATCGCTGAAGGAGGCGTAACAGGCTGGGATGTCGATGGACCGTTTCTCGATGGGGCTTTCAATGGAGGTGGCATAGATGGAGATTTCTTTGGAACGTGGAGATGGAGGAACAGGAAACCCGGAGAGACAGGTAGAAAAACAGTGTTCGCCCCACTTCAGGATTTCGCCCGTGCGCCAGGAGATGGTTGGGCTATGCTGTTCGAGCCACGGGCGCCCTAGAACCACGTCAGCGGTGGATTCCTCCAGAACCAGCAGATGGATAACCTCGACGTGAAGGAGGCCTATGCGGAGTTGCAGTGGACCAGCACATCGGGTGATCTTTTTGCGGCTTAGGGGTTTTCCGGTAATGGAGTGGGCTTGATAGATACTAGGCGAAGGCGAGGTTTTGAACTTGAGTTGGCGGCAGAGGGACCCGGAGATGAAGTTCCCGGCTGACCCTGAATCGATGAGCGCAACAACTGGAACAGACATATTGGCAGCAGTAAGGGTTACAACGGTGGTGAGTGGTTTCATCTGGATTAAAGAGGGAAGGATGGAACTCACCAGCGGTCTTGGAGGACGTGTTGGGCATGCGGAGAGGACATGCCCGGGAGAGGCGCAGTAGAGGCAGAGGTTCAGGGTCAGCCGGCGGTGGCGTTCTGCAGGGGTGAGTCGGGAGTTTTCAACTTGCATAGGTTCGCTGGCTGGTGCTGGGGAGCTGACGGGTTCGGACCGACGGAGGAGAGGTTGAAGAGGTGGCTGGCCCTGGTGCTCTTCAAGACACGACTGCATACGAGTGCCTACGCGGATGGCGAGTTGGATGACGCGTTCGAGGCCGATGTTGTCCTCGTATGCAGCGAGATGCAATCGCAACTTTGGTTCTAACCCCTGGCGGAAGGAAGTGATGAGGGCTTGTTCATTCCATCCGCTACTGGAAGCCAGGGTACGGAACTGCAAAGCATAGTCACTCACAGCGTTAGATCCTTGCTTTAAATTATAGAGTTTCTCACCGACAGATGAATCCGAAAGGGGCTTTCCAAAGACTTCACGGAAGTGAGAGACGAAGGCTGAATAGGATTTCACCACGGGGTTCTTTTGAATCCAGAGTGCGTCTGCCCAACGGAGAGCTTTACCTTGTAGCTGCGAGATGATAAATGCGACTTTTGAGGTATCAGTGGGGTAAAGTTGCGATTGCATCTCCAGGACCAGCTCACATTGCAGGAGGAAGCCGCTGCAATCCTCCGCCGATCCTGAGTAGGGCGCCGGCCGGGCCATGGGACTGGCGTGCTGAGTTGGAAAGTGCAATGAAGAAGTGACTGGGGAAGCGGTGGCAGGTGCTGGTGACGGTGGTTGTGGTGGAGTGAGTGCTCGGCGCAGCGCGCTCACGAGCTCTTGGAAAGGATCTTGATGGCTCATGCTGATCTCTAGCCGTTGTTTATGGGTCCGGTCTTCTGTTATGATACAGACGGCACGGAGACAGAGGTAAAAGCAAGTATGGTGGTTTATTTGAGATACAGCAATGAGCAGGTGAGTAAATGGTAGATGGAGAATTCAAATGAGAAGGTAGAGGTTTGATACTGTCCTTGTAATTGCAGATGGAGGTGGAAGTCGAGGAGATGGAGAATGATGAACGAGGAACACTCACACACACGGGAGGAGGAACACAGGAGGAGAACTGGAGACAACGGAGCGATAGGGATCGCTGGTAGCAGGTAAGTAGCAGGTAAGTAGCAGGTTGAGTCCTTGAGGTTCGCATACATGAGTCTGTACAACAAACGAGACCAGACAACTGGTGTGTGTGTGAGTGTGGGTTAAATAGTGCTGGTGATTGAGTGACTGATGATGTGCAGGTGTTGATGATCAGAACTCCGGTGATTGGGTGCGTGGATATTGACGGGAGGTGGAGCCTGACGTGTCTGTGACACAATTAGAGGCAACAATAATAGACAAAAGGTGAATGTTTAATAATAAGCTTTGATATTTTATTAATATAAATTTAATAGTTTAATAGTTTATTAATATAAATTTATTAATAAGCAATTTAATAAATGTTTATTGTTTAATAATTATTCATTGAACATTAATAAATGTTCATTTCCAACATACTTTGGGTTAATTTTAATAAAGCAATACAGTCATTTTTAAACAATAGTTGAGTTAAATAAATCTACCCAGCAGGTTGGGCAAACATTTAACCCTACCGCTGGGTTAAAACAACCCAATCGCTGGGTTTGTCCATTTTCAACCCAACTTGGGTTGTTTTTAACCCAGCATTTTTTTAGAGTGTATGAACATGGTATATGGCATTTTTTTCCATTCTTAGTAATATTCAAGCTTTTGTATGTTGATACTGTTTTCTTAGCCTTTTTATATTTATTATATTGTTATGTTAATTATTCATATTCTATTTAGAATGCTATTTGGTATTTAATTAATGTGTTTTATTATTGATTCTCTGGTTAAAATGCAAACATTATTTGAGCTTTAAATGTGTTTCACGAGTTTGTGTGCCCATATAATCTTAGCGTGAGTGGTAAACGGATTTGGCTTGCTGTCTGCTATAGAGGAGCTCGGAGAGGATATTCTGCTCAGGCTCCGATTGCCCCCCATAACAGACAAAAATAGTACAAAAGGAGGAGAAGGGGAGGAGGAGGAGGGATGCCGAAAGAACTAACAACAGGAAGAGGTAAGATGCTGGTTTTATACCTTGGTATTAATTGGAAGATTAGATTAGATTAGATTAGATTAGATTAGATTAGTAACTGCTCCCAAAATTACATTTATTAACTTCACTTAAAATTGCATATATTGTTCACATCTTGTGCTGTACTGTTGAAACAGTATTTTAACATTGTTTTAATGATCAGCACAGTTTACTTCCACTTTTAAACAAAAAGAGGGACAAATAAACTCAAACTTCAAAGAATATACTGACATCTGATATTGAGTTGAACAGCAGGAGAGATGTAACCATCTACACCACAGCTATATCTGCTTGTATCTTCTCTGTTGACTCTCCCGAGGTCGAGCTGGTTTCCAATAATTCCTGTAGTTACTAGCTGTGAGTTTCTGTACCAGATGAATGTTGCTCTGTCAGTCAGAGTGCAGCTGCTTTTACATGTCAGACGGACTGAATCTCCCTCTGTCACTCTCTCAGGAGACTCCACCTGAAGATCTGAACACAACACACACATTATATCTAGTGCTGCTGTCATACACTGATTATTATTCAACATAATGCACAGAAGAAGAGAGAAACCTCATGAAAGTCACCTGTGACAGTAAGAGTCACTCCAGGTTTACCAATATATCTTCCATCATCTTTATCAGTGATAAATTTGAAATAGTACATGTGTGAATCCTTCAGTGTCACATGACTCAGTCTGATGGTGCAGTTCTGCTGTTTATCTCCCAGATTCTGAAGCCTCTGACTGTATTCAGGGTCCTCAGACAGATCTGGATACTCTTTACCCTTTTCTAATGGGCCTTTGGTCCAGAACACTTTCATGATCTGATGTCCAGTAGGGTATATATAAGTGCAGCTCATTATCACTGATGAGTCCTTTAGTGCACAGATGTGTGAAGGACTGTATCTCACACCCCAGCCACTCCACTGGCTACAAACTCCTGAAACACAACATTCACAAGGAAATAATGAAAATGCTCCTCTATGAAAACTTTATTTTACAAAACTGGTGTTTATGTAAATTGAGAATTACACGTATCATGTGTAAAATCTACAGACAGAAGGTGATGAAATTACAGGAAGCAGAAGTGTAAACGCTAAACATGAAAAACAGTTTGAACTAAATGTCAGAAGTTTCAGCAAGAAAAAAACGAAATAATATAATTTTATTTTGGATGCAACAAAAATATTTTAACACATTTTAGTAGATATTTTACTGCTGATCTTTTTCCCAGGGCTAACAGCAGGACTAACTGGACCAAGTTAATTAGTCACAATCTCTGTTTCTAATATTGAGTTATTATCAGTCACACATTTACAGGAGAGACTCACCTGGAATCATGAGCAGAAACAGCAGAAGAAGAGAAGGAGCTGGTCTCTGTGACATCACTGCAGGAAACTAAATCATTTACACAACAGTACAACATGTCAGCTTTAGCTTCAAAAACACAATAACTACTTCAGTCTATTGTACTGTAAACACTGTAAAAAAATGATAAAAACAACTTTAAAATCACGACTGTTAGCAGTTTTCCAGTGTTGAACCTCATGTAAAGACGACATTAGGCACACATGAGCTCTGGATGTTCAGAGATTATTATGAAAGAAAATGTTTCTCAGAAGTTTCTTCTGTGAATGGAGATTCATTAGTTATTCAATATTCATCACTGAACTAGTGTAACTCTTACCGTGTTGTAGTTTCAGACACAGCAAACAGACTCCAGGAGAGTGAACTGAAATGTGAGCTGAAAAATTTCTTCTGCTGTTTTTGCAATTATTTCCTTCCTCGTTTTAAAGTCTATTGGAGTGACCTGCCCCATGCCGAGACAGAAACAACCCAAATGAAACTACTTGCAAAGAATGAAAAAGTATGATTAAAAATTTACATGAATGATTAAAAAAAAAAAAAAAAAAATATATATATATATATATATAAGCATGACTGCAGATCTTTCATAATAATACTCAAATGAAGCTCTCAGTGTGAAGAGTATCTTCCTGTCACCATGATCAGTATTCATGAGGTTTCTGAATAGTTAGTGTTTGAAGAGGCGTGTCTGCTGTAAGAGATGCACTGCTATGATTGGCTGAAATAAGTAGGGCTGCCCTCGACTAAAGATTTTTCTGATCAACTAGTAGTCGTTCATTTTAAGTGATCAATCAGCTAATCTCACTTTTATTAATAAACCATATAAATCATAATAATGAGCCTTTAATTGCCTACATGAACTATCAGTGCTCAAGCACATGCACACTGAAGGCGCGATCTGTTTATTTTTTCAATGTGACAAAACTCAAAACTTTTGGAATAGTTTATATCTTCATATGGTAAACATCTTGATTTTTGCACTTTCAGTTAAAATATATAATCTGTTACTATAAAGGTAAAACTAATACTCCAATGATTTACATTGTTTTTTATTATTATTATTATTTGTTTGGAAACAAATACTATTCATAAGCAAAAATTCTCTTACTCTCAGCCTACTTTTTCATATTTCTTAATTGAAATGAATGCATTTCTCAGATGTCTAATAATAATAATAATAATAATAAAGTTGCTTTTTAATCTTGGTTTCAATAAAAGCCGTTTCTGGACTAACAAGGAAGTTTTCAGTTCTGACATTCTTATGAAGGCCTCATATATGTCAAAAGATTTGATTTCTCAATTCATGCCCACATTTAAAGAGAAGTAGTGTTTCATTTAGACTCGTGTGTTTGCACAATAAGATCAAACCATGTTTAAATGCATGTTCAGAAACATTTTACATGTCTTAAAGGGATAGTTCATCCAAACATGAAAATTATCCCATGATTTTCTCACCCTTGAGCCATCCTAGGTGTATATGACTATCTTCTTCAAAGTGGTTGGTCATGAACAACATGTTGCTCTATTAAATATTCAATCACATGAGAATTAAGACTAAGAAAAATAATAAGCATTAATGATTTAAGGAATCATTTATATCAAAAGAGAATTGTATGGCTTTTAGTTCATGTCTATCTGCTCTGAGAGATCAATATGCAAACAAAGTCACATAAACCTCTACCATATCTCCACATTGTCTTCTGAGAAAACGAGCTATAAAATTGATGATCAGGGCTGCGTTTAGCCCAGACAAAACGTTGCAACATGTTTTTCAAACGAAAATGGTGGTGCGTTGAACACCCTGTTCTGATGACGCAAGAGCTGAGAAGGCCATTCTCTGTGTTCTTTTTGAAGACTTTTTGGAGCCTGATGAAGTCGGTATAAATACATGTTTATACTGCAAAACACGCTCGATGTTACAGTCACTGCCCTTGCCATCCAGAATAAAAGAGATCACATTTGTAAATGACTTTACTTGGACCCATTGTGTGAGCTGTCTCTTTAATACCACGTGGTTTATATACATGTTGCTGCTGATTTGGCTGACATTTTTGACACACCCACCAAACAAGAGAAGACATATCTCAAACCCGTCGCACACCGTTTCCAGGAAACACAATAGGGTCTGGCTGCAGCCTGAGGGGGCGAGTGGAGCTCCACTCTCGCACAGGAAATACGTCACCTCCACTAGTTGAATTACTGTGTTTGCATTATTGTAAGGGTAGGTTTAGGGTTGGGGTAGGTGTAGACGTTAGTAAAACACAAGTGGTCCATGGTCTGCAGCCAGACCCTTCTCAGGAAACATGTCGTTCAACCCGGAAACCCCTGGTGATACACTGATGTTTGTCCAATCAAATGCTCTGATGAGTGAGAAAGTTCCTCCCCTAATCCATCTGACACTGACTAGACAGTATAAAATTAACACTTCATGTTCAAGACTGTGACGTAAAACTATTGGATATTTATAAAATAGACAAGCCCACTGACACGCCTCACCTAAACTTCCTGTTTCAAAAGAAACACACCAACATAGCACAGAAAACTGCTCATTAATCTAATTATATGATCCAAACAGGCCACAAACTTCAGAAGAAGATGAAATACTCTTTATATCTAAATTAAGCTGCAACTAGTTGCTTTAGCGCCTCAGAAGTTGAAATGAAACAGAGATTCACTGTGAATCATGAGCAGAAAGATCAGAGGAAGAGCAGGAGCCATTCTGACCAACATCAGCATCAAATATATCTATAATACAGTATAAATCATCACTCATATACTCATAAACAGTGTCTGTTCATCACTCTAAACAGCTCTTAGTGTTAGTAAGATCTTTGCTCATCTGAAGATTATTAATGCTCAACATCAGTGTGTGTAAATGAACTGATCATTAGATGTTCAGAAGATATTTCTCATGTCAGGAATCATGTGTTATATGAGCTTCATCTATAGAAATAATCATCAGTTTTTATTGAAGTATGAATGTGTTTGTCTTACCGTGTTGAAGCTCATCAGATCAACAGCAACCAAATGACTGACTGTTTTAACACAAGAAATTTAGCTTTAAATGGACAGATTGTGGTTAACACTGTTTATTAATGACCAGTGCTGGAAATATCAGTGTCCCTCCCTCACCATGAGAACAACATCACTGAACTATAACCAAAGAAAAATAATGATCTTTTCTTTAAGTTAATATAAATATAGTTACTCATTATATTTAGAGAACAGGATTGTATAACCAGACGTTCTGCTGGATATTTCACACTTATTATCAATGTTCCCTCTAAGCTGCGCGCGTGCGCGGCCGCGCAGAAAGGACAATTGCCGCACAGAGGACAGACTCAGACATGAAATCATGTGTGGGGAAGTCCAGTTGATTGTAGTTTAAATGAGAAATAATTGCAGTGTTCTGGTCAACCTCCATAGAGTTATTGTCGCTATAGAGTTAGAACCGGTGAATACGGTTTACAAGTTTCATAGAAAGAGAACGATTGAGAATACTGTCATGTTTGGGGACTAAATGCTTCAATACGAGAGGCAACGCGAAACGAAAAGAAATGTGAAATAAAACGTCATGTTTTAATGAAAAGTGGCGGAAATAATGGATGATGGGCACAGAATGCTAACAAAACATTTACAATCACACCCTCCACAGGTGTATGTGCAAACTCAAAATACATCAGTGATATATCTCAGTTTAAATAGATTTGTGTGGTGGTGGTGTGGGTTTCAGGGATGTTTAGACAACTATAAAAGAGTTAACATATTCATTAAAAAAAAAAAAAAAAAAAAAAAAATAGCTATCAGATCTGTTTAAATGCTTTAGTTTGTTTTCATATTATAATATAAAACAAATTTAAGTATTTAAACTGATATAATACTGTATATCAGTTTAAATACTTCAAGATTATATTTTATTATATTATAATTATAAGCCTAATAAAGAATTGATCTCACAAGGGGATTCTTTAGGGCTCCTTGCAAAATCTTGAAACCTCCTGGTATAGAAAATCTAATATGCTGATTTGCTGCTCAATAAACATTTATGATTATTTTCAATGTTGAAAACAGTTGTGTACTTTTTTTTTCAGGATTCCTTGATGAATAGAAAGTTCAAAAGAACAGCATTTATCTGAAATACAAAGCTTCTGTAGCATTATACACTACCGTTCAAAAGTTTGGGGTCAGTAAGAATTTTTATTTTTATTTTTTTGAAAAGAAATTAAAGAAATGAATACTTTTATTCAGCAAGGATGCATTAAATCAATCAAAAGTGGCAGTAAAGACATTTATAATGGTACAAAAGATTATATTTCAGATAAACACTGTTCTTTTGAACTTTCTATTCATCAAATAATCCTGAAAAAAAATATTGTACACAAATATTTTGTACAATTGTACACATTAAATTTCTTGAGCAGCAGATCAGCATATTAGAATGATTTCTGAAGGATCATGTGACACTGAAGACTGGAGTAATGATGCTGATGCTGAAATTCAGCTTTGCATCACAGGAATAAATTACTTTGTGAAATATATTCAAATAGAAAACAGTTATTTTAAATTGTAATAATATTTCACAATATTACTGTTTTTACTGTATTTTTAATTAAATAAATGTAGCCTTGGTGAGCAGACGAAACTTCTTTTAAAAACATTAAAAATCTTAGTGGTTCCAAACTTTTGGACTGTACTGTATATATATATATATATATATATATATATATATATATATATACAAGCCATATACTCAGTAAAAAACATTTTACTCTTTAAGCAAGAGGAGTACAAAACATATGCCAACATGATATCCAAGGAGGCCCAGAGGGCCTACAACTCACAGACACGTGGCGCCAGCTAGTGTCAACTAAAAGTTCTAGGAGTCCAGCACAAACCAACAAGCCGTATACTCAGTAAAACACCTTTTACTCTCAAAGTGAGAGGAGTATAACATACGCCATCATGTCCTGTAGGAGGCCCAAAGACGGCCTACGACTTTAGACAGACACAAAGCGTTAGCTCGTGGCAGTGCCAATGGCCACTAAGCAATGTACTCAGTAAAACACCTTTTACTCTTTAACCCTGTAAAACCCACATATAGAAAAAAAAGAGCAAAATTTTTTTTGACCACTCAGATATTGTTTTAGGAGGCCTCTGATGTATAAATTAAAGATTTTTCAAATTTTTTACTTTTTAGTAAGTTTTTAGGGAAACGTTTTAATATTGCAACGTTGGGCCTATAGTAGCAGAATTTCTGTATTTGTGCTCACTTTGTCTGAACAGATATACAGAGCATTTAAGCATTCATTTGCAGGGTTAATAATCACACAACAATCATATTTTTTACGAATAAGCATTTATTAATAAAAATATTGGAAAAATTTGTATTTATAAAACTTTTTCTTCTATCACTTTCAATGTGGTTTGAATTAAGTCTGTGTTTTGCATTTTTTAGTCCCTAATACACTTGCTACACAGTGTATTTGTGTATCCGTTATTGCAGTGTCTGCAGCATCCTCTCTTCGTCTTTACTGTGAAATTTGCAATCATGTATTTGCATACATCCAGCGGATGGTAGTCCGATGACATCTTGGCATTCTAAAATGGATGGAAAAAGTTAAAAAATAAATAAGTGAATAATACATATAGGTCTTATATTGTAGTAGAAAAACTGAAAGAATAGACAGGGTGGTAGACCATGTGTCGAGGGTAGAGATCCATCCAAAGTATTATAATTTCAATGCAAATGCTAATCAAAATTCCACTACTACATTCAAACAATACTGTCTGTCTGGCCTATTATGCTCTCTACTTATCATACTAAAAGGAAGGCATGCACCCCCCCAGAGCACTTACAGGTTCATATTCAAGACCATTCACACCTGTCTCTGAACAATGCAACAGGTATCCCCCAAAAACATTCAGAGCTCCTAATGCTATAAACTGCTACTAAGGCAACACTCATAAAAAAAATCTCAGGATAATTTATAAGTTAAAAAACAAATAAACTACAAAGATACAGGGAGTTTCAGATACTGCTCTGGATGATGGAGTTTCAAATCCCACATACAGTTTATTCCTGTGTTTAATTATGGTCTAAACTAAACTAAGTACAAATTTAACAGAAAAGCACATTTAGAACTTAGTTACAATGAATCTAACAGTTTAAATTTCAATTTGTGACCATGTGAGAAGTGCAGTGTCCTTATGTAACATGTAGGAGCACAGGCTATTTTGACTACCACTCTAGCCCAACGTTGTAGAATTACAACATGGACTTAACAAGCTCTAAATCAAATTTGATTGTTTTCCAAAATAACTAAATATATCTGTGTTCTAGACATTGTAATATACACACAAAAAAAAAATGTAATGAATTTCACTTACTTGAATCTTGACAAATCCAGTCATGTAAAAAAAGCAGATGAGCTTGACGCGAAGTTTGCAGGTAGAGTAACTTCATGGCCAGATGACCGGACCTATAAACACTTCTTATATCCAATAGCATTGTCAGGACAAACAATAGAACCCATTAACTATGTAAATGTGGGCTTGAAAGAAAAAAAACATTTGCAAGCCTTTTTTGTTTAAATTGTTGAAAGTGATGTTGTAATTGTTAAGCAAGCAAGAGGAGTACAAAACATACGCCAGCATGATACCCAAGGAGGCCCAGAGGGCCTACAACTCATAGACAGGTGGCGCCAGCTAGTGGCCACTAAATCCAACACAAGCCAACAGGCCATGTACTCAGTAAAACACTTTTTACTCTTAAAGCAAGAGGAGTACATACTCCGCCAGTACGCTCTGAAGGCCCAAACCAGGGCCCAAACCAGGCCTGCTATAGCAGATACAGGTGTAGCCAGTGACAGTGATAGCAAAACCAACACAACACTGTGCCAATATGTTAATTGAAGGAGGCCCAAGCGGGGCCTGTGACTCCAAAAGACACGTGGCGCCAGCTAGTGGTTCTACAAGTGACAAAGCTCAAAGGGAACCAGCTCTAAAACTCGACAAACAATTGTTGGTTAACTAGTTTAACTCAACCAACCTTATTGTGTCTGTGGAGTTGAAGGCTCAGGTAATCTGAGCCTCCTTCTAGCATGCTAGCTTGTGGCTTCACAAGTGTTGTTGGTAGATGTTTATGAGTTTTGCTCACTTAATTTAGCACTGCCACAGGTTTATGCCGGTGTCTGTCCGAAGTAGTAGGCCACTGCAGGCCTCCTTCAGACCACGGTGGCATATGTTGTTGTGCCCCCTTTCTGTTAGGGCTAGTGTGTTTAGGTACATTGCCTGTTAGAATGTGTAGACTTAAGCTCAGGTTGAGTTAAGCTAGTTAACCAACAACTGTACAATTGTCAGCACCTGTTCTTTTGAGTAGTAGGCTTGTTTTTATGCCCGTCTCTATGCTCGGGTTTGAGTTGCTTACTGCCTTCTGCAGTCGCTCTTACTCGCTGTCTTCTCTGAAGAATGCATTGTTGAAGCTCTGTGTTCAGACAGGTTGCTGACCAAACACTATGTTGTTGTCGGACCAGGTCGGCCTGCCTGGCGGCATTTGGGGTGACTATGTCCCCCTTCTAGTGACTGGCTGGGGTTCCTTTCCTCTGAAGATTTGGTCCCAGAAGCCTTGGAGCAGCCTTGGTAGGCTTTCTGCGGAAGGCCTCTTTGAGGCTTATAGCTTGGGCTGTTGGCCGTAGGGAATGCTGTCACTGACAGCCTTTGTGTGACCCGAGGGTAAGTTGCTCTGTCGTTTCTTGTGAAACTGCTATTTACGTTTGTCTAGCCTTTTGTTGCATGCACTCCCCTCAAGTATGGCGAGGGAACGAGACCCTGCATTCCTTGACATGCTTCGGGGCTGCCTGCTGAACAGTCCCTTCAGACGATAAGATACTGAATGGTTCTCTAGGCGCTCCTTATATACTTCCGGATCGCGCTATGATGACGTCATAGGCTGTCGCCGGTCAGTAGGATTGGAGAGATTTGATACTTAAATTTCAGACACCGGTTCACGTGTGACGTTCCCCCCAAATGCGGTAATCGCAGTGTCTCGTTCCCTGTTCTCAGGGAACCATGGTTACATACGTAACCTGAGATGTTTTCTAGGAAAATGCTCCCTCAGTTCTGCTGAAATTCGGTTATGTCTGCGCGAATCATTTCACACCGGACTGCTTAGTGAACGAATATCAATACAAATGGACAATATAAAACAGAGACTGTGCTAAAAATGTGTTACTCAAGGAGGACATACAAGTAAAAACTGTTTGTGATCCAGCTTACAGCCTCCAGATTGATACTGGACATGGCAGTAATGAAGGGGAGAACACTTTATTACAGTTCATCAGAGTTGGTTTACGGATATAAAGTTTACCAGTTTATTAAGCACCACCTGAAAGGCATAAGGTCTTTATATATTTGTTTACTGTTAGTTGTAACAAGTGTTTCTGTGTTCTTCGCTTTGTATGTTGGTGATAATACAAGGGAAAGAGAGAGAGTTTATGGATAATATTTTAATGCACACTTGCAGTATTTTATTAAGCTCGTACAGTGATTTTCTAGAGTGAAAACGGATGCTTCATCTTTTGTTTTAACTCCCTCAGGTCGGCGGTCACACCGGCGATACCACCTTGGTTTTTTTCTTACCAGTGTGAAAGAGACTCAAAATACTCCGTCAGTGTTGCACATACAATTAAGAGCTATACACCATTTTAATCTGTGGAATATCTTATTTTATTTGTGTACACTCAGAGTAAAAACATGTTGTGCTTTTTGTAAAATGAAGAAAACTAACACGATGCGTGATCTCTCGTCTCCCTCTGAACGAACTCCAATCTGATAGTTCTGAGAAAATGAACTGTAACTTAGTGAATACTAATCTCAAAAAAATTAGACTTGTGTCTGAAGAAACGTTGAAATGTCAGGTTTTAAATCGTTTAAGTCAAATCGAAAACAAAAATTCTGTGTTTATGTAATCTGTATGAAAAAAGAGCCATGTCAGAAGTCCATGATTCAGCTCATTATCCGCTAATGCGGCCACGCTATTCAGAGGCAAATTCTGAGGTACATGAATACATCGTCTCATTCGTGTATTTATTGTCTTGAAAAGTGTTTATTTGGATGTTATAGCGATCTCTGGCCTCTGTTAGTTCCTGGAGAGTCACATGGTTGTTCTTCTTTAGATTAATTTGTGGACTAAAGGGGCAGAGCGCCCTCCGGCTGCAAGTATGAATTGAAAACACAGAATCCAGCACTCATAGTGATGACAATAAATATTGAATAAATATTACTCCTCTGTATAGAAAATTGACATAAACATATGAGAATCCATCAATATTTCTCAAAATGTGCATGCTTTTAAGCTACAAGCCTATATGAAATGCCATAGAGGTAGCGTAATTGTTCAGGCATCACAGAAATACAATATATTTTAATGTATATAATAGAATACCATTATTTTAAATTGTAATAATATTTCACAGTATTGCTGTTTTTTCTGTATGTTTGATATACACCATGATGAGCTTGAGACATAATCACAGCCTACCTGACTGAAAGAGCTCATTATTTATGCAGCTCATTACAGGTCTTTTATGCGATTCTTTTGTCTTCTCAGGTGTAAATGACCCATTATTCACGATGATTCACGCCTCCACGCATACTGTGTTTATTGACAAAAAGTGTCTTACAAAATTTAAATCTCTCTATTTTTTTACATGAACGAGTAGGCAGCATAATTTTTACATCATTCTGAAGCAAAAATTCTAGTCTACAACCTGCAATACCCAGAAGTCTTGTGAAAACATATATAATATTATTTTTTTGTCCTTATTTCAGTGACTTAAGTTTTTTGTTTTTTTAATAACCACGCATAAACGTTATTCCTTCAAAAACACAAACACGTACATACATGTTCCTCACATATTATTGTAGCCTAGTTTGTGCTGAATACAGTGTAATGACACTTTTTCCATTAATATGTTTATGAACAACTGAAAAAAGCACAAATGTCAGGGCATGTCAAAACTTCTCCAGGGCCCCAAAAATCCTCAGACCCCAGAGGGTTAAGTACAATAAACATCATAAAACTCATCTGTATAGTTTTGGCCATCATTCGGACGGTACAATAGGGTTGTAGTAATATAGTTGATAAAAACAAGAAGACAATATAAGTTATAACCGCAATTTAACTGAACTATACCTGTTCTATCTCCATGCAGCATATATTCGCAGTTTCTGACATAGTGCGTCCTGACTGAATCCTGACAGGGGAGAATCAGCTCTTGAAGCCCCGCCCTCTTAGGCCGAGCACAGCAGCTTATTTGCATTTAAAGGGACCACACTGAAATGGCGTGTTTTTGCTCAACCACTAAAAGTGGCAATTTTAACATGCTATAAAAATTATCTGTGGGGTATTTTAAATTAAAACTTCACATACACACTCTGGGGACATCAGAGACTTATTTTACATATTGTAAAATGGGGCATAAAAGGTCCCCTTTAACATAATTAAGACAATACTCTGACTAAGAAACTACCAGGTAAACAGCGATTTTTGATTACCTTAATCCGGCTAAAGTAAACACAAATCGAATTAAGACATGGAGTATTCCTATTTTAGTCGCATTATCAAAGAACATTATAGACATGTACACACTTTAACCACACTTTTAACGTCATGAGGGAGTTTTCAGTAGTGTGTTTACCTATCACGCAAAGCATGCAATTGTGTGGGGCCCCATGGGTTTTTGCTTGGCAGGGCGCCCTCCCAGAGATTTGCTTAGGGCCCTCAATAACGTAAATGCCCCTGGGAGTTTGCGCCATATTTTGAAGACAGGACACACACACGCGACAGTGGTCAGCCTTAGACTGAGTCTACTTGTGTCTTATAATCACAGAATAAAGTTGAGTGCCAGTGCAAAGCAATGTAAAATATAACAGTGTTACAGAAGTCAATAGGAGCTGAAAGAGTGGAAAGTCTGTGTCCTTCATTAAGATAAGCACCCTGTTTTTATCACACCTGCAGGTGGCTCAAGAGCTTCTTGGTTTGACTCATGGAAGATAAATGGAGCAAAAGAAAACCACAAACTGAAGGGCATCTCATGTTGATCTTTATCACACTGATCACCCCAACAATCAACCCTGTGAACACAAAGACCTTTTACAAGCAAGTCTAGTTAAAACTTCTGGGTTTATAATTCATATTAACAAAAAAAGATATTCATCTGTCTGATGATCTCACACAAAACAACATTAAAAACTTCACATTCAGTAATTCTGTTACATCTCTGTCTAGATTGACAATTATGTTTCTTGTTTCTAGAACACTACTCTTACTTACCATTACGACCATAGAAAGATACGCTTTGTCGAATTTAGCCAGAGAGATAATGAAAATAATGAAGAAAATGTAGGTTTCCTGAGTAAGTCTGTTTAATTGAACTGAACTGAACTGAGACCCTGAACCTTCACCAGTTTTCTGTGGCTTTGAGCTGGATGGAAAAAAAACACCCATCACACCAACATAAGAAAAACACCTCCAGTGCTCGTGAGAAACTTTAAGACAGAAAGTATCATGTAGAAGTCAATACCATGACAATGTTTGAAATTTCAATTATAAAGTAAAAATCAATGTAAATTATCTCTCTGATTCTACAACTTTAAATAACAGCTTTGAGTAATAAACAAGGAGTAAAAGCAAATAATATAAATGTTTGTTTATTTTTTTAAATGAATAAAATATATTACTATTGTAATGTGCTGGTTGTATATCACACAACGAAGAAGATACACAAATAAGTCTTTACTGGATAATCCAACAGAAGAATACAGAATCCAGGCAGGAACAGAACACAACACAAGTAAATGGAGACCCAATACTGAACTAAGGAAGACAAGAACTTATATACACACTGATGATTAACTCAAATGACAGACAGCTGTGATGATTAGTGCAGTGTCCATGGTGACTGATAGTGACGGGAAAACAGAACAAAGGAGCACATGTGACAGAATGAGAACCAAAACAAACAGAACATGACGGTGACCGTGACAATTATACAGTAAAACTTACATCATAAAAAAGACCTTAGTTCCAACAGAGCAAAAATGAACTAAAAACGACATCAGCAAAAGTCTCTTGCATGTACAAAACAAAATCAAGTCAAAGTGAATCAATATTCAGAGACGAGAAAGATAAAACTTTTAAACAGCTGCTGTTAAAGAGACTTTATTAACTATAGTGTCTCTACATTTGGAGTGGAAACTTTACAGTTTATTCTATAAGTGTTACTCAGTTTTATTTCCTGTTTTTAATCACACCTTCAGATAAACTGAGAGTATAAACTCTGTACACACACCAGTAAACCTCTGACACACCTGCTATTTTAAACACGTGAAGAAGAAACATGATCAGCAGAGGAAACTTTAAAGTGTCTCATGATTCAACAGACTGAACGACCCTGATCAATAAAACATCTGTTTAACACTAAACTATGGCTACCTTTCAGTATCAATAAACTGTAAGCATAAAAGTAAATATGAAAAAATAATTATATTATAGTCTATTTATTTCAAACACTTGTGTAAAGTGTGCTGATCTGTGATCTGTTATAAGTGAGTTAGTTGAGTCTCATGCGGTGACTGACCGTGGCGTAATCAGAGTGAATCTGGTCCTTACTGAAGGAGACTGTAGCGTCACTGAGAGACTCTTCACGCTTCTGGAAACTGACAGACGTGTACAGGAGACCATCAGAGGGGATTGTGGGTAATTGTGCCGTAGACCAAACTGAACTTTGTGTGCGAACGTCACCTCGTCTCTTGTGTCTTAATTTACACACAGTCGCAGTGAATCCACCAATCAGCAGCAGAATCACAAACACACAAATAATGATGATCATGGAGGAATCTGAAAATAAAACAAAAATGCAAAGTGATAATTAAAAAGAATAGACTGTATTTCTACAATGAAATCATCTGAATTCACTCACTGATGAGGTTGAGCTGAATTTTGGTGTTCAGGGAGATGAAAGTCAAATGTGTGTCTCTGGTTTCTGCTCCACACCAGTAAACTCCAGCATCTCTCACGCTCACATTACTGATGCTCACTGTAAAAACTCTCTCTTCATTTCTCTCAGATGAACCATTCATTTCTGTCACTGTAGATGTGCTGATGTTTTGACAGATGTGATTATCATCCTCTTTGCAGAAATGAACTTTATGTTCCTCTGGGATCTGACAGCTGATGTTGACTTCTTCACCAAGATGAGCAGATTTAGTCTCTGTCTTTGGATATTTTGCATCTATAAAATAAAACACTTAAAAATCAGATCAGATAATTCAAACATGCAAGATACAGTATTTCATGTTCCTCACCGTCTGTGACGTTCAGCTGAAGTTCAGTGAAGCTCTCAGTATAGTGAGACACATTCACTCCACACCTGTATGTTCCTGCATCTGCAGCTTTCAGCTCTCTAAAAAACACCATCAAGACTCCTGCTCTGGTGTCGTCATATAAAGAAACATCTCCATTCTCCATCCATTTATCCTGAACTCCTGGATTCTTCCTCTCTGAACATCCATCTGATTCTTTACAGATGTATTTTGGCTTGGTTTTGTATTGAGGATGTTCACACTTGATCATCATACGACCTCCTGAGTATCCGCTCACTCTAGACACGCCCACTTTAGCTGTCAATCACAAATATCACATCTAATCAATTCTGCCAAAAAGTTATAGAAACTGAGAGATTGTTCTACTTACTAATAACATGTAGATGAACAGTATTAATAATGGAGTAACTGTACGAGTATCTGTAGACTGAATCTCCACATAAATAAACTCCTCCATCATCTGGTCTCACAGCAGTAATTCTCACACTGAAGAGATTTTTCTGTTTGTCATCAGAAATATTGAATCTTTCTTCCTTCTTCCATGTGCTGTAAATCGTCTCAATAGAGTCTTCTCCTTCTTTGAATATGATTTTGTAATCATTATTATGATTATGTGAATATTCACAGCTGAATGTTGCAGTTTCTCCAATATTCACCATCACTCTCTTTGACACTTTACAACATGAATCTGTCTTTCACAAAATAAAGAAATTCACTTTTCGTATGTAAAGGGTTTAAAATTACCAGTTGTTTTACTATGCAAAGACTTTGATCCTAAAATGACTGACCTTCTTTCACATTTAAAGTCATATTGATGGACCATTCGCCTTCAGCCTCAATCCAGTAAGCTCCAGCATCTTGTGTGTTCAGTTCTCTGATGTAAATCATGAGGTTTCCATAATCATTGCAAAATAAAGTGAATCTTCCTTCATTAATCCACTGATCATGTTTCATTTTAATTATTCTTGTTTTACTCTGTTGTTTTTTTGTGTATTTAGAATCGTCTTTATTCCAAGTTTTCCATGACCCAACAAGAAGACTTCCTCCAGAATATCCAGTGACACTAAAGCATCTCACTGCACCTGTCAATCAGATTGATACTGTGATCAGAAACCTCATGAACAGAAAACAGCATCATTACTGCAGTGATGAAAGAGAAAAGCTCTGACCTGAGATCAGGTAGAAAGTGAAGAAGATGAGGAGGATCTTCATTGTGAGTTGAGTTCAGTCTTCTTTATGCTGAATGTTCTCTGTGTGAATCTCTCTGTCTCTACATCTGTCTGCTTTAGTTACTTCCTCTTTCTTCAGCTCTTTATCAGTAATGAGCAGCTTTACTGGCCCCTCCCACCATCAGCACTGACTGAATATTACATTAATCACACTGAAAGAGCGCCACCTAGTGGAGGATACAGTGTCTGATACTGAGAGATCACACAGGGTTCATCTTCTCTATATAAGGACTAATGACACTGAAGATAATTGATCAGCGTTATTTAAATCTTCCACTAGAGGGCGACAGTATAATTCACATGTGATGTGTCTATAGGGGGCCTCAGTAAACTTATAAAGGCAGCAACACAATTAACATAATATAAAATTAAAGTTTAAAACTATGACTATGACTTTGGGAAATTAAAAAATGCAGATGGTACTTTTGTTATGGCATTTATACTCTGAGTTTTTTGACATCTCGAACAGCTGTAAGAAACTCTATTCAGGAGGAAACAGACATGACCCGACTTCAGCACCACAGACAGCAGCTGTCAATCAAACTTCAGAATCACTGATGACAGTTTAACAACACAAACTGAGACCTGACTTCATCTGCTTCCTTTCCTTCATCTTTAACTTTGGTTTTAAAAACATCTACATGAAAAAATAGCCCAAGTAATTATCAAATCTGATGTCAAAGTTTATTCCTCCAGATTGACTCTTTCATTTCAAACTCACAGGAAGCATGTAAATCATTGTCATTTATAATTTATCAAAACAGAAGAATAAGAAACATGCACTTACTCTATCAACTGCCATACCATAAACTACTAAGATAATTTCTCTAAAACAAATAAATTTAAAAGGCATTAAACACATATTTGCCACTAGATGGAGCCAGAGATTTCAATATGAAATTTGTGTGTTTACACTCCCAGGTGAAAAAAAGTAAATTTCTATAATATACTTAAAGTGCTCTATTTTCATGCACTAATTTTGTATTTAATATACTAAAAATCCTTCTTTAGTACTTCTTAAGATCATCTTAAGAGCATCTAAGTGTACTTAACTGTGCTATTTTGAGACAGCATGAAATATGAACTAAAATGTGCTTTTAATATACTATCTCTGTATTTAAAAAATATATTTAGATATCACTTATAGTACATTTGAACCCATAGTGTATACAAAATTAGTGCACAAAAATAGAGCACTTTAGGTACATTATAGAAGTGTACTTTTTTTTCACCTGAGCTCTCTGACAAGTTGATGCTCTCAAGGATATTTTTTTATGAATAATGTTCAATGCCTTTTTTGTTTGTACTTAAATGTTACTACCCCTAAAGGAATTTCACAAAATTTCCCTTTATTTTCTTTCAGAAAATGCATATTGTTTGATATAGGCCTATTGCTAGACACGACGACAACGCAGCCCTGAAGTGTCAACTAAACTATCCCCTGCAACCTCCTTCCCTTTCCTTTCCCTATGTATACATAAAACGTTATCAAAATTATTCCAGTTCACATGGATCCACGGAAAATACTAATAATTCTGTATTATTATGCAGGCCAGACAAGTAATTTTGTGATGTCACTAAAAAGACTAAGCATCTGCACACATTCAAACGCACATACCTATAGGCTAAACAAGTAAATGAACTGCAAGAACACATTAAAAGTCTTCTGTTTTCAGTTAAAAATGTGTCTTTTAAGCGGCCCCTAAGTTAATAATTAACAATTTATACAACAGAAGTGATTCAATCAAAAACCTATAGGTTGTATACAAGAACCTACATGCTTCAAGACTACAATCTATGATTCCGAAGTATCAGCTCTTAGTCTTTATTGTCTTCTGCTCTCAATGGATGTTGATCTTCTGTCTCTCTCTGTTCAGTCTCATGTGTCTCACTGTGGGTTTCCTGAGTAAGTCTGTTTAATTAAACTGAACTGAGACCCTGAACCTTCACCAGCTTTCTGTGGCTTTGAGCTGGATGGAATAAACAGCCTGTTCATCACACCAACATAAACAACACCTCCAGCACTCGTGAGAAACTTTTAGACAAAAACAATCTCAGATTAAAAATAATTTTCAAGTCTTTGAATATCACAATACAAATGATTTTAAATTACTATTGATCAGATGTTAAATTACCTGATTGTTAGTTGTTTATATGTAAATATTTCAGTCCTGAAGATGCAAATTAAAATTCATAAATTAAATCATTCAGATTTCAGACTCAGACCTTCTCCTTTGCAGAGTATAAACATTTCTCACTGTCTTTCATGATAATCAGATCATTACATTATATTTCTGGATGTTTCTCATTGATTTCATCAGTATGAAAACCAGATTCAGTCATACAATATAAGTAAATGCTGCTTTAATCAATTTATGTCATTGCAATGTTTGATATTTCAGATATAGTGTAAAAATAATCTCATGAAATGATATATAAAAAAATATTTTTTTAGTGAATTAACATTTGATTCTACAATAAAAGTATAAGCAGCTGTTACATCAGAAAAATAAACTAAAAACCAACAGAACAAGAATGAACTAAAAACAACATCAGCAAAAGTATTAATCAGCCAGGTAATGCATAAGGCATTTCTGAGAAATTTTCACTGTGTTAAAATAATGAATTTATTAAAAATTATCTTTCTCATGATCCCTCTGTAACTATTGTACAAATATAAAGCAGGTCAAAAGTAGAATCAATATTCAAAGAGACAAGAAAGAGGAAACTAGTTTTAACAGCTTAACAGAACAGATTCTCAAGTTTCATGCGTCTGATCAAAAAGGTTGGTTGAATTTGTGTCTGTTTAAGTGCTGCTGTTAAAGAGGTTTTTGTGTCTACAGCTGCATTTAAATTTACATGTCTTTGCATCTGGAATGGAAACTTTATAGTGCATTTTGTGTCACTTAAGGTCTGCATTTCCTGTTTTTATCACACCCTCAATTCAACTGAGATGACAAACACTTTACACATAGAGACCAGTAAACCTCTGACACAACTGCTATTTTAAACATGTGAAAGAAGAAACATGATCAGCAGTGGAAACTGTAAAGTGTCTCATGATTCAACAGACTGATCGACTCTGATCAATAAAACATCTGTTTAACACTAAATTATGGATTAAAAGTATTTTTTTTAATCACTGTACTATGGGTGTAAACAAATGTGTTTTTATTTTAAATCTAATTTTTTCAAATACTGGTGTAATGTGTGATGATCCCTGTTATAAGTGAGTTAGTTGAGTCTCATGCGGTGACTGACCGTGGCGTAATCAGAGTGAATCTGGTCCTTACTGAAGGAGACTGTAGCGTCACTGAGAGACTCTTCATGCTTCTGGAAACTGACAGGAGACCATCAGGAGACCATCAGAGGGGATTGTGGGTAATTCATAAGAACTGTTTATTTGAGCTGATCCAGGATCTGTGAGAAAATCATGTCTGCTGTCTGCACATGATGACTGAACATGGAGAAAATAGAGAGAAAATGTACATTAAAAGGAGAAAACAAACACACATATATATATACATATATATGAAGAGTTTGGTTCCAAAACGCTATAATTCCATTTTTAATAATTAGAGTAAAAAGGTGTTTTCTTTACCAAGTGGCTGTTTCAAACTTTCACATAGCATCTTTTGGTTATAAAAACACTAAAAATTCAAATCTAGATTTTGATTTTCGAAGTTTTATTATAAAAACTGATTATTTTTTCCCAAAATGCAATAAATCCATGACACTTTTTTTTCAAAATGCAATTAATCCATCAATATAAAAGTTATTTTTCATATTAAAAATACACAACAAAGTTGATTCACATATATGATAGCCTCTGAACTTTGTCTATACTAATCTTATATACAGGCATTTTACTAAAAATACATTCAGCCATCGCTCCCAAAATGAATTCAACGAGTCATCTTGCTAATGCTATAAATTATGTCTGTTTGTCATTACCGATTAAAGAGCATCTGGTGCCACAGCATGGTTAAATAAACACATTTACTGAGTACATTGGTATTAAAAACGGCTTTTAAAAACTGTCCGTGATTCAGTTTTGGGGACTGTGACAGAAGTTTGATGCTGTTGTGGAACAAGCAACAGTTTTGGTTTGGAACCCAACTCTTCTTATTTATTTATTTATTTATTTATTTACACAAACAGAATGCAACTCACCATTGTATTTTTCTCTCTCTTTCTCTTGTCTGATGTTGAGGTTCTTCCTAATTACCCAAAACAAAATGTATGGATCAGTAAGAGAAAGACAAACTAGATCAAACTGGAGACGAACAGCAGAATCTGAAACAGAAACTCACTGAGTCAGTGAGATTTTACTGCTGCTGACAGAAGATTCAAGCAGCTCAGAAACACTCAAATAACTAATTTTTAATTTGTTTCAACAGATAATAAATGATCAAACCTCGTCTCTTGTGTCTTAATTTACACACAGTCAGAGTGAATCCACCAATCAGCAGCAGAATTACACACACACAAATAATGACAATCATGGAGGAATCTGAAAATAAAACACAAAAACACATTAAATATAAACGAAGAGATACACATGAATTAAATATCTACATAAGTATTTATGAAGTTCACTTTCAGCCCTTTTCTATCCAACACAAATGTCTTTTTTAACATGTATGGGTTATAAATACATTGTGAGTAAATTGTGAAAAAAATAAAACATTTGATATAAATTAAATATTTATAGAGCTCTGTCAGTCACTTCGACGTTGTGTCGAGACTGACACTTGCCCCGAGCGCTCGTGATTGGACGATTGGTTCCTGGGGTCGGAGTGCGATGAACAGCCGTGCTCTTCCCCAGTTCCTTTTTTGCACGAGGAGATCACAAAGTCATGGAAGACACCTTTTTTCTGACCGAACACACTTTGATAGTTCCTCCATCCTCACTACTCTCAATGGTGGTTCTGATCCAGAGACAATGCAGGAGCTGCTCTCGGTGAGCAACAAAACCCTAAGGGCCAAGAAGCTCACACCACGGGCTCTGGGTCTGGCTGATGTCCAGGACCACCACCTGTGGCTTAAACCTATGGAGATGCAGGATGCCGAGAAAGTGCGCATTCTTGATGCCCCCTCTCCCAAGGTGGCCTACTCGACAACACTTTTGAGGACTTCAGACAGCAGTTCTCGGCAGTAAAGAAGCAGACCATCAAACACATCTTGCCTCAGAACGGCTCCAACTCTAGACCCATCCAACTCTAGATCTGCAAGTAGTGAATCGGGCCCTGTATCGAGCTGATCCTGTCTTCTTGCATCTTCATGAAAGTCGCAGAAGATGCCCTTGGCCCGACAAGGGAAGTGGATATTCACATCCTCAACTCCTTCGAAGACTGGCTAATCCTAGCCCACTCTCGAGAGTTGCTGTGAGTACACAGGGACTTGGTCCTCAAGCATCTAGCCCAACTAGGACTTCGGGTCAACTGGGAAAAGGGCAAGCTCTCCCCCGTGATGACAGCATGCTTTCACAAGAAAAACCTGTTCAAGCGTGAGACAGTGGCACCACTGTAATATTTTCAGAGGCTCCTGGGGCATATGGCATCCTTGGCCATGCACATATACCTGGACCATATACAGAGTTTTAGGAGACTTGGGCAGCTCTTTGTATGCTTCGGAGGTCAGCAGAAGGGAAATGCTGTCACCAAACACAGAATGGCCCACTGGATTGTGGATGCCTTTCTTCTGGTATACCAAGCCCAAGGCATACCATGAACCCTGGGAGTGAGAGCTCACTCTTCAAGGGGCATCACAGCTTCTTCGACTTTAGCAAATGGTGCCTCGTTGGAAGACATCCATAGAGATGTGGACTGGGCTACACCCAACACCTTCACAAGATCAGGCTCAGTACCAGTGGTAAGCCCCTTTTCAGGTGAGCCCTTGTACTTTGGTTAAGTGCTCCATATGTGCTGATTTATTAATGGTGATCCCATATAAAATAATTTTTCCACTATTCGGTTTCCCTGTCATTAAACCCTGTGTCTTCCCCTGGACGGCTCCATCATCGGTCGCTGTGGCTGGTAGTCTCTCAACAAACAAACAAAACAGAAAAGATCATCTACTGCTGAAGTGAATGCTGAATGACCATTTCTACAGTCATTGCAAAAAGTAATATAACACAAATAATAACACAATCAATATATTGAATGTCAAGTCAGCTGACAGAATATATATATATATATATATATATATAAGCGGAAATAATTAAGATCACATTCCTACCTAACACTGCTCATGAAAATGGTAGTTACGGTACTCAACAAGGGTCAAAATAAATTGTTGTGGAAAATAACAATATACTGCAATCACAGACATCATATCTGAAAAACAGACATTTTTCATATGTGAACAATGAATTTGCATAAGTGCAGAGAAAACTAGTCCTGTTTAAAGAGTTCATATGACAGTTCTAAAAAGAACATTATTTTGTGTATTTGGTTAAATGCAATGTGTTTATGCAGTTTTAGGTTAAAAAAAGTCATTATTTTACACATACCGTACTTTTTTTTTGTGATTGGCTCGAATACCTTAATGCCTTGTACTATCCCAGGTTCTGGAAACAGTAAAAGTTACACCTTCTTTCTTTGCGTATACATTTGGGTGGTGTTATTAAACTCTATTAAACCCCCACAAACTGATGTAGATTTGGACGTTTTAGGAAGGTGTGGCTGAGCCTTAACTTCTACAAAGAGTATATCTTTGGATTTGAGACTTTGAGCTTTGTAACTCTGTAGATCTTGTGCATGCACAAACAGCTACATAACACACAAAAGAAAAAAGAAAACAAGAAATTGCATCATATGACCCCTTTAAATAGGCCTGTATAAAACATCAGCTTTAGGCTACTGGTGTGTAGTAGTAGGTTTATCATTTTACCCAGTGAGAAAAGGTTCTGTCATGTTGGAGTATTTTGGCATGGTAATGGATGTGATAATGCTGATATGTTTGGACTTGGCAGAATAGATCTGCTCCGCTGCTGCTGCAGAGCAAGTACAGGACTTTCTACTGCCTATACATACACAACACGCAAATGAGACATGCTGCTGCTGTTCAGTATAGCATACATGAATTATTTATTTATTTATGATTTAATGCCATATCAGCAGCAATGGCTATATTCATGGCATTCAGCAGTATCAGCATACATGAATTACACATAGCAGATCAATACAGGTGGAGCTAGGGAAGGTGGAGGGTTTATGAAACAAATGGCAACTTCTACAACAAATACTGACCAAGTATTTGAAGGATGAGCAGCGAGTACACTGACTACTGATACAGCAGGAACCAATCAACTGTGCCATATACAGAATTATGTGATTGCAAGCAGATTGAGTTAAGGACCTATCAGCCTGCACCAACTAGAGTTTCATGACAGAACTAAGTATTAAGACAACCGATATCTTGCTGGTTAGAAAGTGGTCAGAGGTTAATTCAATAACCACATGTGCATGTTCCACAGACTAGTTAATATAAACTTAATAGTTTCCTAAACACAATTTCATGTTTTTTTTTATCTCATCACATTGATGTGCTGCAGCTGAAAAGTGGTCTGCTAGCATTCATATTTCATACATCAGAATACCAAATGCTGTGGTGACAATGTGTTTTCTTAGTGGCTCTCATTGCCACATCAGTAGGTCTGACACCAAGTGATTGTTCAAGTGTTGATATGTGAATATTTAAATCTTCCCCAAAGACAATGCAGAAATAAAATATCTTACTCTTTATAACAGTTGGAGGTTGGCTTTAGTGATGATGTGAGCTCCACACCAGTATATCCCAGAATCCTCTTCTCTCAGATCAGTGATGTTCACAGTAAAGACTCCAGTAGAAGCTTCATCACTGAAAGAGAATCGATCATCTCTGATCGTCTCCAATGAAACTCCATCCTTCACACACATGGAGGGTTCATGTGCTTTGCAGAAGAGTTTCTGATGTTCATCATGATGTTTGCACTGGATTGACATGTCGTCTCCTTCATACTTAGTCAAGTTCAGCTCTGGAAATGATGAGAAATAGAAGAACATCAATTCACAGCCATAGTTTGACATATTCAGATGATAAACCTTCCTCACCCTCGTTCATGATGACGATCAGATGAGTGTAAAGATAATTCACGTCTCTCTCTAATGTCACTGCACACCAGTATTTTCCAGCATCCTCTGCTGTCAGTCCAGTGATGGTCCCAGTGAAGACACGTGCAGTGACGTCATCATTCAGAGTCAATCTGTCAGTCTTGGTCTCTTTCTCTTCATTGAGAGTATTTCTATCTCTAGTGGAGCACTTCCCCTTACAGAGAGACTTTGACTTTGATTTATAGATTGAATCATAAGAGAAGATGATCTCAGCAGATTCTCCTTCACGTCTCACTACTGGAGCCACTGCAAACACACAAACACAGACATTTAACACACATGATTCTGAATAGACTGTATTTCTACAATGAAATCATCTGAATTCACTCACAGATGAGGTTGAGCTGAATTTTGGTGTTCAGGGAGATGAAAGTCAAATGTGTGTCTCTGGTTTCTGCTCCACACCAGTAAACTCCAGCATCTCTCACGCTCACATTACTGATGCTCACTGTAAAAACTCTCTCTTCATTTCTCTCAGATGAACCATTCATTTCTGTCACTGTAGATGTGCTGATATTTTGACAGATGTGATTATCATCCTCTTTGCAGAAATGAACTTTATGTTCCTCTGGGATCTGACAGCTGATGTTGACTTCTTCACCAAGATGAGCAGATTCAGTCACAAACATTGCATCTGTAAACCATGAGAAATTACATTAAAATCAGATCAGATAATTCAAACATGCAAGATAAAGTATTTCATGTTCCTCACCGTCTGTGACGTTCAGCTGAAGTTCAGTGAAGCTCTCAGTATAGTGAGACACATTCACTCCACACCTGTATGTTCCTGCATCTGCAGCTTTCAGCTCTCTAAAAAACACCATCAAGACTCCTGCTCTGGTGTCGTCATATAAAGAAACATCTCCATTCTCCATCCATTCATCCTGAACTCCTGGATTCTTCCTCTCTGAACATCCATCTGATTCTTTACAGATGTATTTTGGCTTGGTTTTGTATTGAGGATGTTCACACTTAATCATCATACGACCTCCTGAGTATCCGCTCACTCTAGACACGCCCACTTTAGCTGTCAATCACAAATATCACATCTAATTTTTTTGGAGAACTTGTAGAAACTTTTTTACCAGATTTCCATGAGAGTTTACTCACAACCAATATGTAGATGAACAGTATTAATAATGAAGTAATTGTACGATTGTTCTCTGATCGAAACTCCACATAAATAAACTCCTCCATCATCTGGTCTCACAGCAGAAATTCTCACAGTCATGAGATTGTGTCTGTTATTAGAAACACTGAATCTTTCTTCCTTCTTCCATGTGCTGTAAATCATCTCAATAGAGTCTTTTCCTTCTTTGAATATGATCTTGGGATCGTTAATATGATTCTGTGAATATTCACAGCTGAATGTTGCAGTTTCTCCAATATTCACCATCACTCTCTTTGACACTTTACAACATGAATCTGTCATTCAGATAATAAAGATATTGCCATAAAAGCTTTGAAATGATCACCAACTCCATTACACAAAAACTCTGATCCTAAAATGACTGACCTACTTTCACATTCAATCTCATATCAATGAACCACTGGCCAACAACCACAATCCGGTAAGTTCCAGCATCTTGTGTGTTCAGTTCTCTAATGTAGATCATGAGGTCTCTATATTCATTGCAAAATAAAGTAAATCTTCCTTCAATCCACTGATTATGTTTTCTATCATTTATTATTGTTGTACTCTGTAGCTTTTGCATGTATTTAGCTTTATCTTTATGCCAAGGCTTCCATGAACTAACAAGAAGACTTCCTCCAGAATATCCAGTGACACTAAAGCATCTCACTGCACCTGTCAATCAGATTGATACTGTGATCAGAAACCTCATGAACAGAAAACAGCATCATTACTGCAGTGATGAAAGAGAAAAGCTCTGACCTGAGATCAGGTAGAAAGTGAAGAAGATGAGGAGGATCTTCATTGTGAGTTGAGTTCAGTCTTCTTTATGCTGAATGTTCTCTGTGTGAATCTCTCTGTCTCTACATCTGTCTGCTTTAGTTACTTCCTCTTTCTTCAGCTCTTTATCAGTAATGAGCAGCTTTACTGGCCCCTCCCACCATCAGCACTGACTGAATATTACATTAATCACACTGAAAGAGCGCCACCTAGTGGAGGTTACAGTATCTGATACTGAGAGATCATACAGGTTTCATCCTCTCTATATAAGTACTAATGGCAATTTAGTACGTGATCGTAGAGCCCATACAGGGCACTCTTGGAAATGCCAAAAATGCATACGATACTTTGGGTTTTTGACATTTTTATAAGTTGCAAGAAACATTAACAACTTTTTAGAAGGAAGCCGCAGATCTGGCATTTGACTGGATTTGTTTGAATACTTTATACATAAAAAAAAAAAACAATAATGATATCATAGTTTGATGTGGATTAAGAACCATTAACAGCAGCTATCAGACAAACTTCATATGACAATTGAACAAAGCAAACACAAGAAGTAACTAGAATGTTTATCTGCTTTCTTCCCTTCGCTTTGACTGTTGTCATGAAAACATCAAATATTTGGCCAAAATTTCCTCCCTCCAGACTGAATATTTATTTTTGATCATAGAGGAGGCGAGTAAATCTATAACATTCACAATTCATTATAACAGAAAACAAGAAAATTAATGCATGTTCTGTGTCAACTGCCTTACAATATAAATACATAAAACTAATTTTAATGAAACCAAGAAATGTAATGTTTAGTCATAGAAATGTAACATTCACTTATATTTGCCACTAGATGGAGCCAGAACTTTAAAGCAGCTTTACAGTGGTAACAGGAATATTATGATGGCGATGTCATCGCCCAGCTCTGTTAAGTTCTCATATAATAGTGTTAATGCAGTCAGATCAATAATATAGTTGAATAGGTGTCCCCAACTAAGCCAGAGGCGACAGTGGCAAGGAACCCAAACTCCATCAGGTGACAGAATGGAGGAAAAAACCTTGGGAGAAACCAGACTCAGTTGGGGGGCCAGTTCTTCTCTGGCCAACAACTGTGAACTGTGTGCAACTGTGAAAAAAAAAGGGCTGGCCACACACTTTTAAGGCTGGGTTGCCTCTGACATGATACCCGAGATAGCCAATAATAAGAGCGAGCAAGCATCACCTATAGCTGAAACTTGGCAGCCACAAACATGCCACGAAAGTGGAGTATTGAGAAAGAAGATATTCTTATTTTCTATTTTGTTTTTCACTATAAAACAGAAAGTCCAATGGAGTCAAATGTCCTCTATTTGTTTTTTCTTCTCAAGTCACATTTGATCTCGAGAGTCTTGTGAGATCTCGTCTCGCATTGAAATCATTCCTGCAATCAACAGGTGTGTGGTCTCACAGTCCGGCTAAATCTTCCAGTGTGTGCGTCATCAGTTGAAACATCAGTTGAAACTGTTATGTCTGTCACATAAGATTTGAAAATCGTCAAGTGTGTCCCAGGCCTAACACTAGAGAGATTCTCTCACAGCATCTTTTCACAGAGTATAGAAACATTAAATGCATTTATTGTCTTTATTACTTATTATATTATCTCTAAACGAATTTCATAAAATAATAATGTTCATTATGTGTTGAATATATTTTGAAAGGCTGCCGTTAAGCTACATTTGGGATCAATTAATTATACTTTTACCCAAATTTCCCATTAACAACTGGCAACCACTGCACTGCATTGAGAGGGAGAGTTTTACATGTGCATGTAATATTCACATTTCCTTCTGAAAATGTACAAACCTGATTTGATATATTTGAAGTGACTTGATAACTTAGCACGTTTTAGAGGTTGGTGTTTAATATAATAATGCTGTATAATTAAGCATCTTTATAATTTATCTCAGTCAGATGTTGAGTTTGTGAAGATATTGTTAGGGATTCACGAGCCTCAGAGCGACCATTAGCTAATCCACTGCTATCCAAGCTCAAACATCGTCCATACAGTTCGTGGTGTGTAACTGCAAGTCTTCTGAAGACATACAACATTTCTGTGAGAGGAAATGATCCAAAATGAATCGAATACTCACAGAAAAATCTTCTTCATGATCTGCCTGTTCATATGGCGATTCGCCCGCGAACTGTTTACATTCAAACGGACGAGCAGCGCTTAGCGCCATATAAGGACAAAAAAGGGAGGAGTCGAAACTGCGCCTAAACCTCATTAGCTCTCGCCTGTAAGTGTCTTCGTGTCAGATGTGAGATACACATTTTATTTATGTATTTGTTTTATGATTGTTTAATGAAGTCTATTTAATGTACTTCCCTGACTGTAATTGTAATTCGTTAAAACAATAATAATAATAAAAAAAAGAGTCAGAATTATCACTTTATCCATGCGTACGCTACTAGGGAAGTTTTCTTGATTTCAGAATAGAGGTGAATGCCAACCTAAAATAACTGAGAGAGAAGTTTGAGAAGTTTAGCATCTTACAAGTATAAATTTTATTATGAAACTTTATTTACAACTTCAGTTGGTAGGACTTATTAGCATAAACAGTTTTTGCTTGTGCTTCCACTTAAATATTACAGAGCTGGAAGAAAAATAACACAAATAAGAGATATTACAAAAATTCACTGCCTTTGTGTCTATTTACTCAGTACTAAAAAAAAAAAAAAAAAAAGTCCTATTCTTATCACAGCTGCAGGAGTCTGAAGGGATTTTTGGTTTGACCAAAATAATTAAATAAAATTACAAGCTGAAGAGCATTTTTATTGATCTTTATCACTGACCACAGTATCAAAAAAAAAAAAAAAAAAACCCTGCAAACACAAAGACCTGAGATATTTACCAGTAAGTCACTTTATCTTTGTAAAAATACAGTAAACCTGAAGATGCTGCTTAAAGGATTAGTTCAATTTCAAATTAAAATTTCCTGATAATTTACTCACCCCCATGTCATCCAAGATGTCCATGTCTTTCTTTCTTCAGTCGAAAAGAAATTAAGGTTTTTGATAAAAACATTCCAGGATTATTCTCCTTATAGTGGACTTCAATGGAGCCCAAACGGTTGAAGGTCAAAATTACAGTTTACAGTGATCCCAGACAAGAAATAAGGGTCTTATCTAGAGAATCCATCACTCATTTTCTAAAAAAAAAAAAAAAAAAAAAAAAAAAAAATGATATATGTTTTAAACATAAATGCTCATCTTGAACTAGCTCTCTTCTTCTTCTTCTTCTTCTTCTTCTTCTTCTCTATTAGAATTCCAGCAGTGTAGACACTGCTTAGTGTATTACTGCCCTCATCAGGTCAAAGTTTGAATTAAATTGTCATGTACAATATGCTAGTGCAAGTATATAACAGTTAGTTCAGACTTTGACCTGTGGAGGGCAGTAATACACTTAGCAGTGTCTACACTGCCGGAATTCAAATAGAGAAGAAGAAGAAGAAGAAGAAGAAGAGAGCTAGTTCAAGATGAGCATTTATTGTTAATATATATATATATATATATATATATATATATATATGTATATGTTTTTTTTTTTGTTTTTTTTTTTTTTTTAGAAAATGAGCAATGGTTTCACTAGATAAGACTCTTATTTCTCGTCTGGGATTGTGTAGAACGCTTTGAAGCTGCACTGAAACTGTAATTTTGACCTTCAACCATTTGGGCTCCACTGAAGTCCACTATAAGGAGAAAAATCCTGAAATGTTTTCATCAAAAGCCTTCATTTCTTTTCGACTGAAGAAAGAAAGACATGAACATCTTGGATGACATGGGGGTGAGTAAATTATCAGGAAAATTTTATTTGAAAGTGAACTAATCCTTTAAGTGTTATTAACATAAAATTGTTATCAAAAAAAATAAAAAAATACAAAGTATGATATTTACAGCATATTTACAGATGTACTGTGTCATTGACTTGTGGAATCATTGTTTTCCTTAATGTAACACATCTGCTCACAATGGATGTTGATCTTCTGTCTCTCTCTGTTCAGTCTCACATGTCTCACTGTGGGTTTCCTGAGTAAGTCTGTTTAATCTTAATCTTAATGCTGTTAATGCTAACAATGTCATGCTATATTTGCAAATCAAATATGATGTAAAGAATAATAAACTCCCTGATTGTAAGACTTTAACATCTTTGGACAATAAACAAAACAGAAAGTATTTTGTATGTATTTCGCTCAGGGGTTTTATTTCCTGTCTTCATCAAGGCCTCAGACAAACTGAGGTGACAAACTATTTTAAACGTGTGAAAGAATCAACATGAGCAACAATGGAAACTTCAGACTAAAGTTTCTCACGATTCAACAGACTGTACTGAACAAACCAAACATCTGTTTAACACTAAATTTAGGATTATGAAGATATATTCTTGCAATGAATTGCGAGTGTAACAAATATAAATCACTCTGTTTTTCACAATAGGCTACTAATGGTATACAGCAAAACCTCCAGTGTTAAATTAACTCTCATCAGAGTATATGTGAGACCACACTCAAGAGTGTTAAAATATGAGTGTTAAATGAACACTGAAGCGGTGTTGAAGTTAAAGAGATAATTAAGTGATAAAATGAGTGATGATTGACCATTATTGAAGATACTGATATTAAAAAGCAGAATCACCAAAGGAGAAAATCACAATTTTTAACTGAGTTATAATAATGATTATGTGAAAACATAACCAACACCACATTTTACTTTTGTTCGTCTGGCTGTTATAACTCAGTTACAGCAGCCAAACAAAAAGTCAAGGGTCAAGAGCTCAACTAAAGCAAAGACCGATCTCCATGATGGTGACTTAAAGATTGTGATTTTCTCCTTTGGTGATTCTGCTTGTTAATATCAGTATCTTCAATAATGATCAATCATCACTAGGGGTGTGACGAGATTTCTCGTCGAGGCGAAAAGTAGTCTCGTGATGTTGTTGCCATGACAGAGTGTTAGGATGATTATGAAAGAATATGCCACCGCTTCGTTTACATTACGCCTCCACTGTCGTTTTGCTTTGTATTTAAATAAAAAAAACATTTAATCCAGTTGGATAACGGTCGCTGGCGCTCCATATTTACAGAGTTACGCGCGATCGCTAAAAGTGAAAGTAAACGCGAGCGCGCATTCAAACGCGATTTCAATACCCGCATTTTAAAAGCGGCGCCCTGATGCATGCAAATATCTCTCAATATGAAAGCTATTTTAGGCTGGACAGCGTAGTTGTATCCATTTCTTAGCTCTGTATCAAAGAAAAATTTGGTCTTATTTGCACTTTGGTTACACTTATTGTAAAGTGTTACCATAAAAATGAATAACAGTTTTCTCTTAATCTTATTAAGCACAAACAGTAAGGTTTCATTTGTTAACATTAGTTAATGCACTGTGAACTATCATTAACTAACAATGAATGACTATTTTTATTAACTAACATAAACAAAGATTAATAAATACTGTAGCAAATATATTGCTCATTGTTAGTTGATGTTGGTTAATACATTAATGTTAATAAATGAGACCTTATTGTAAAGTGTTACCATTTTTATTTATACGTTTTTTATTTCTATGATCAGTTTGTGGAAAGGAGTTCAGTTAGGAGGTCAAAAGTTGTAGAAGCTCATAAATCATGTACAGTAATGTCTGAAGAGACTGAAATCATATAGAAGAGAAGTCAGTCAGTTGAGTTAGTGGCAAACTTTTACAGTGCTTGAGTATTGTTGTCTTTTACTGCAGATGATAATTCATACTCAGAAAGTAGAACTGAAATGACATTCATTACAAGATGATTAGTTAAAACATTTCAAATACACCTGCAGAATATTTTTCTAGTCATGTATTTCTCCATTGAGGATTTCTTAAAAATAGTGTGTAAAAATCGTCCTGTCTCGTGAACTCAATCTCGAGTCTCGTCTCGTCTCGTGAGATACCTGTCTCGTCACACCCCTAATCATCACTCAATTAATCACTTAATTATCTCATTAACTTCAACACTGCTTCAGTGTTCATTTAACACTCTTATTTTAACACTCTTGAGTATGGTCTCACATATACTCTGATGAGAGTTAATTTAACACTGAAGGTTTTGTTGTGTAATGTGTGATAATCTTGTGATCTCTGTCAAGAGGGAACTAGTTGGGATTAATCTGAGTATAATCAGAGTAGATATCGTCCTTACTGAAGGAGACTGTAGCGTCACTGAGAGACTCTTCATGCTTCTGGAAACTGACAGACGCGTACAGGAGCTCATCAGAGGGGATTGTGGGTAGTTCATCAGGACAGTTAATTTGAGCTGATCCAGGATCTGTGAGAGAATCACGTCTGCTTTCTGCACATGATGACCGAACATGGAGAAAACAGAGAGGAAAAGTACATTAAAATGACAAAACACTATGCACACAAATATTCACACTGGAACTCACCATTATATTTCCTTCTTTCTTTCTCTTGTCTGAAGTCGAGGTTCTTCCTACATTCCCAAAACAAAATGTATGTGGTTTTGTGCTGGTATGAAAACAGCCGTTCATCACAAACACTGTGGGAGAAAATAACAGCATACTGCCAACACAGACAACCCTATCTGCACAGCATTATTTCTCAGACGTCCTGTGAGCTACAGTGCACAGCATAAATTAGTAATATTTTTATCCATTTCTCAGTGAAAATGAGACAGATTTGCTGAACTTTTACAGAATAGTTTTGATTAAACATTTATTTAGTGTGGTCACCTAACAGTTTTAGGATATGAAAAATAATTTCAAATGAGGTTTTGCAAAATTATTACACCCTACAACAAATTCAAGAAGTAGAAAGTACAGATATTTGTGTAAAAATTTAAGGAGTGAAAGTAAAAAGTTGTCTGAAACATAAATAGTGAAGTACTGATACCAGAAAAATCCACTTAAACTGAATTTGTATAAATATATCATTGTATAGGATCCCATAGAAAGTATTAATTTAAAAGTGAGATGGATGTTTTTCGGGGGGTACTCATTTATGCTGTGCACTGTACTTGTAAGAGTCACTTGTTCCTGAATCTGACTTTACTAGCTGCACAGTTTGTTCTTGATTTACTAAAATGAATTGGTTCATAAGAGTCATCTGTTTATGAATCAGACAACACTGTGTAGACTGCATGTGTTTGCCATTTATCTCATCACACTGAAGCAACACAACTGAAAATCAGTACAAGATATGCTGCTAACATTGATATTTTATTCAACTATGGAGTGGAAATTTCTTTTCTTGCCCCTCCCATCACTAGACCCAGCCCTATTTGCCCCATAAAAGATGCAAATAAAAGAAACTGTCTTACATTTGTTGATGTTTAAATTCAATTTAGTGAAGATGTGAGATTCTCCTGCTTCTTCATGTTTTACTACTGGAGCCACTGCAAACACACAAACACAGACATTTAACACACATGATCCTGAACAGACTGTATTTACTACAATGAAATCATCTGAATTCACTCACTGATGAGGTTGAGCTGAATTTTGGTGTTCAGGGAGATGAAAGTCAAATGTGTGTCTCTGGTTTCTGCTCCACACCAGTAAACTCCAGCATCATTGATCATCTGCTTCCCTTCATCTCTGGTTTGGTCATAAAATCATCTGCATGAACAATGGCTGTATGCAATTATCAAATATTAGTTTCATTTCTCCAGATTCACTCTCTCTCTCTATGAACATACAGGAAGTGTAAATCTGTACCATTTACATTTCATCATTTCAGAAAATAAGGAAATTATGTTCTTTATCAACTACCATACAACACAACTACATAAAACTAATTTTAATGAAACCAATAAATGTAAAGTTTAGTCATTGAAATTACAATATAGAACATGAACTTATATCTGCCACTAGATGGAGCCAGAGCTTTCAATAACACAACTGGTCATGTGTTTACTGTAGGAGCTACAAATCTATAGGTGTGAGTGTGAATCTGAAGATATGTGAGTGTGTCATCCTGTGATGGACCGACATCTGCCCAGTGTGTTTCCTGTCTACAACCTGAGACGCTGGGAAAGACTCCGGCCTCCCCACGACCCGACAGGATAAATGTATGGGATGTGTGGATGGATGTACAATACTGTGAGGGTTCTAGTCCTCCCTCTCTCTGACACTCTTATTTCCCCACCAATGTGTCCCTGATCCATGTTTCCAAAGAAAATCATTCGGAAGCCATCCAGATTTACTAAAAGATTACTTTAATAAAAAAAACTACTACTGTAATAGAGACTTAAAATTGGACACTGTTCAGCTGAAATTACAATTAGCTGTATTTGAAATAGTCATTATTTAATTTCACTGTAAATATTCTGCTAAGATTTTATATTTCAATATAATTCCTGCAGAAATTAAATGTGCTTTTATCAGTGTTGAAAGCAGTGTGTTAGCATTCAAAAAATCTGCTGCAAATATTGCAGATGGTGAAGTATGAATGACAAAAGTGTTCATGAATGCATTTTGTGTGAAAAATGATTCACAGTCACTTATTTATGACCCAATAGAGAGAGAAAAAATCAAAACAGACTAAGTTTATTTTCTATATTCAACTGTTTATGATTCAGTGTAATGAGGAAATTAATGTGACTGTGTAAAGAAAGTGATGCAGAAACCCATGTTGTGTAATTAATATAATTTTAATATAGATATTTTTAATGGAATCAATACTAAATAAGTAGCTTGTGAGCATCGATACATCAATGCTGCAGCCCATAAGGTTTGTACAAGCACATATTACAAATAAAACTGAACATTTAAAGGGAACACAAGAGTCAGAATAGCAGAAGCTGATAATATTGAGCACTTTAAGAGCAAAAAAACAACATATTCCTTTATGAATGCACACAATTATGATTTTGTTCAGTAAATCAGGGTAAAATAATCAACTATGATTTAAAAGCAGGAAAATGTTATAAAATGAAAAGCATGGCTTGTTTGCTGAACATCACTTGTGTTTTGCTCTGCTGAATTAATTTTAACATTTATATTTACACAATAACAAGCTTTAACTTTCATTTAATTCCTCTGTTACATCATGTTTCTTCAACTATACAGAAATGAAACTCTTGTGTGACTCATCACTGATGATCCTGTCAATCACATGTGGCTCCGCCCACAGAGCTCAGGATTGGTTCCTTCATGCTCCGCCTCTTACTGCAGCATCTTCCTGTTGATCTGAACAAACAATAAGATGAAGAAAGACTGACTGAAGTTCATCAACAACATTATAAACCTTTCACAAGATCCACAAATCAATCACACTAGAGCTGAAGAGAGTTTGATGGATGATATTGAGAAGAGCTGCAGGTTCAGACACTCACTGATGGATTCTCATGTTTAGAAAAGCTCTGAGGATCAAGAGTCCTGCAGGAGTCTTCAGGAGCTCTGGGATGAACCGTCTGTGTGGAAGAGAGAGAGATCGGTCATGTGATCATCTGTGATGGATCATCTGACTGTGACGTCTCACTTACTGTGAGTGTGTCGTACAGGTCAGAGGTCGTGGACTTGAGCTCAAGAGCTGTATATGTGTCTTCATTGGCATCAGAGATCTACAGGAGAGACAGAAGGACACACATCACAAAATATCACAATAATAAACAACATTATCAGTGATATACTTAGAAATATACACATTTATGGCAACACTAAAAAACAATTCTGGAAAAAGATCCCTGACAGTGTTGAAAGTAAAGGGACGCCGTACGCTTTTCTTGTCTTCTTACAGCCTCTCATGTGTACAGAAGCGTTTGCTCGTCTGAGACGATTACTGAATAAATATTTTGTTCTATGTTGCATGAAAGCAAAAGCTATATATTGCTTTCTCTTAATTTGAGCATAGCTGATATTAGACCATGTTTTTGAGCACGTAAAAGATAAATGAATGATAAATGATTGAACATGAATGAAGTCATCTCTGATTGGTCATGTATCTTGTACAAAACCCTTAATGGCTTGAATCATCATACATTTGATAATAAATCATCAATAAGAACATAAACAGATTGGCTAAATTGACTAAAAACTTGCTAAGGCCATTCACAACTGTCCAATAAAATTAGGCTTGTTTCTTGATTTTTTTTATATTATCGTACAAACTGGTTACTGACTGGATTGTGACTTTGAGAAGGTTTGAATCCGTCGGTCTGTACAGTTACAGTCTGAAACACAGACAACAGCTGATGTGAATCATGTTGAGATGATTTACCTGTTTTTTAGTTTGACCATCCCTTCGTTTCCTCCTGTTATAATGACAGACATTAATATCATATGAACTCTATTAAATTAAGAGAAAATATGAATGTTGTTTTTAAAAATTACTAATAATTAAAAACACAACTGAGCAATTTCTTACATTAAATCAAAAGTGAATTTATTCAATACAAAACTGAACTTGTGAAATCACCGCAGTTTTTTTATTGAGCTCACATTATTAAAAAGATGATGAAGATGGTGATGATGATGATGATGAAGAATAATCCTCCAGATGTCGCTGCGATCACAATCACATTCCTACCAGCACCATGATGAACTGAAAGAGGAAGATCATCATGATTAACTCTCCAAACTGATGAATAATGTGAAGATACAGGAGTGTGTTAATAAAAGCTTCACCTGTGACAGTTACAGCATCTGATCTCTGAGATCCATGTTGATTGTGAGCCTGACAGTAGAAGCGTCCACTCTGTAGTGCACTGAAACTCTGTCCAGATCCAACAGCTGAGCTTTCATTCTCCTTAAACCAGCTGAAGTTCAGAGCAGGAGGGTTTGAATCACTGCTGCAGATCAGAGTCACTGAATCTCCTGACACTATTTCACCAGATGGACTGATGGACACTGAGACGCTCTTTGGAGGGTCTAAAAGAACAAAAACATAAAATCATCTTATTAATTTTTTTTAAAAACAACTAATGAATCTGTACTCACACATGACATTGAGCTGAACAGCAGGAGAGATGTGATTGTGTCCGTGTACAGCACAGCTATATCTGCCTGCATCCTCTCTTCTGACTGACTGCAGCAGGAGTTCATTGTTTCTGTCTCTTCTCTCAGTTAATGGCTGTGAGTTTCTGTACCAGATGAATGTTGCTCTGTCAGTCAGAGTGCAGCTGCTTTTACATGTCAGACGGACTGAATCTCCCTCTGTCACTCTCTCAGGAGACTCCACCTGAAGATCTGAACACAACACACACATTATATCTAGTGCTGCTGTCATACACTGATTATTATTCAACATAATGCACAGAAGAAGAGAGAAACCTCATGAAAGTCACCTGTGACAGAAAGAGTCACTCCTGGTTTACCAATCCATTTGTTTTTATCAGTGATGAATCTGAAATAGTACATGTCTGAATCCTTCAGTGTCACATGACTCAGTCTGATGGTGCAGTTCTGCTGTTTATCTCCCAGATACTGAAGCCTCTGACTGAATTCAGGGTCCTCAGACAGATCTGGAGACTCTACATCCTCCTTTACAGCACCTTTGGTCCAGAACACTTTCTTGATCTGAAGTCCAGTAGGGTATGTATAAGAGCAGCTCATTATCACTGATGAGTTCTTTAGTGCACAGATGTGTGAAGGACTGTAACTCACACCCCAACCAGCACTAGAAACCCCTGAAACACAACATTGACAAGAAAATAATGAAAATCATCATCAATGTAAACTTTCTTTTACAAAACTGGTGTTTATGTAAATGGAGAACTACACTTATCATGTGTAAAATCTACAGATAGACAGAAGGTGATGAAATACAGGAAACAGAAGAGAAAACGCTAAACATGAAAAACAGTCTGAACTAAATGTCAGAAGTTTCAGCAGTTGGCATTATGTCAGTAAAAACCTAAATAATACAATTTTATTTGGATGCAACAAAAATATTTTAACACATTTTAGTAGATATTTTACTGCTGATCTTTTTCCCCAGGGCTAACAGCAGGACTAACTGGACCAATTTAATTAGTCACAACCTCTGTTTCTAATATTGAGTTATTATCAGTCACACATTTACAGGAGAGACTCACCTGGAATCATGAGCAGAAACAGCAGAAGAAGAGGAGCCGGTCCCTGTGACATCACTGCAGGAAACTAAATCATTTACACAACAGTACAACACGTCATCTTTAGCTTCAAAAACACAATAACTACTTCAGTCTATTGTACTGTAAACACTGTAAAACACGATAAATCAACTTTAAAATCACGACTGTTAGCAGTTTTCCACTGTTGAAACTCATTTAAAGACACTGGACACATGAGCTCTGGATGTTCAGATGTTATTATTATTTCAAATGCTGTCACGGGGACGACCCAGCCAACACACCATGGTGGGGCCCAGATGGGTGTCACCTGGGCAGCCTAACTGGGGCCCAGCCGGTTTTGTCCACGGTTTCCATGGAGGCCCCACATGGGTTAGCCCAGATGAACTGAACACTGCTCAGTGTGCACACTACAGGCTGTTAAATGAAACACAGAAACATGCTGGAGTTAATGAGATAATTAGGTGATAACGAGCAGAATCACTGAAGGACAGAGAAACAACAAGAACTACGACTTCAGCCACAGCCTTCGATGAAATCAACTGAAGATAAAAGACATTAAATCTCTGAAGATCTGATTAAACAACTCCACAAACAGCATTACCAGCTTCACTTATTACTAACCAGACTGACTTTATTTCTGACATTCATCTACAAAAGTTGTTATTGAGAATTACCAGAGGTTTAGATGTTGATGATTTGTTGAAAATAAGTTTGGTTTGATGTTACCGTGATCGAGGTCAGCGCTTACTTCAGTTAGGCAGTTTGACTCTTAACTATAACTTTCAATGTTTTCTCTGGCTGATCTTGCTGTTTGTTATGGCAAGAAAAGCAAAAAACAATGTGTTTAGTTGTTGTCAGCTGTTCAATGATATGAACCTAATTGTCATCATGTTGTGGCTCTGTTCACTGATCTAATGGCTGAGCTGTATATGAAAAGAAAGTTATTAATTTTTTGCTGGATCTTCTCCAGAACAACTAAAAAAAAGTTATAAAAACCAGATCAGAATAATAAATCTGAAAAAAAAATACAATGTACATTAAATGGTTTAAAACAGCTGCAAGATATAGTCACACACAGACATCAAGAATCAGCGTATGAATCTCAACAATGGTGACATGCTTCATGCTGCAATGCATTCTGGGAGCCTCATACAAAACTCATCCATGGCTCCCAGAATGCATTGCAGCATGAAGCATGTCACCATTGTTGAGATTCATACGCTGATTCTTGATGTCTGTGTAAGTGAATCTTGCAGGAGGTTTGAAGTGTTTAGTGAACAATATATTTTTCAAATTTTCTGATTAAAACATTTTGATTGTTGTAATTCAAGAAAAGATTCAGCACAAAGTTAATCACATTTTGCTCATAAAAAGCTCAGTCATTAGATCAGTGAATTAAGCCACTAAATGATGACTATATTTTTATCATTTAGCAACCGACCACATTGTCTCTTGTTTTTCTTGCCATAACAAACAGCCATAGAAAAAAAATAAAAATTACAGTTAAGAGTCAAACTGCCTAACTGAAGTAAGCGCTGACCTCGATCACGGTGACATCAAACCAAACTTATTTTCAACAAATCATCAACATCTAAACCTCTGGTAATTCTCAATAACAACTTTTGTAGATGTGTGTCAGAAATAAAGTCAGTCTGGTTAGTAATAAGTGAAGCTGGTAATGCTGTTGGTGGAGATGTTTAATCAGATCTTCAGAGATTTAATGTCTTTTATCTTCAGTTGATTTCATCGAAGGCTGTGGCTGAAGTTGTAGTTCTTGTTTCTCTGTCTTTCGGTGATTCTGCTCATTATCACCTAATTATCTCATTAACTCCAGTATGTTTCTGTGTTACATTTCACAGCCTGTAGTGTGCACACTGAGCAGTGTTCAGTTCATCTGGGCTAACCCATGTGGGGCCTCCATGGAAACCGTGGACAAAACCGGCTGGGCCCCAGTTAGGCTGCCCAGGTGACACCCATCTGGGCCCCACCATGGTGTGTTGGCTGGGGAGGGGCTAAAAATGATAACAATGATATCCTATCTTCACGGCTACAGTCAATACAGTCATAAAGTAGGGTGACCAGACGTCCCCGTTTTCCGGGGACAGTCCCGGTTTTTGGTGCTCCGTCCCCGACTGGAGCTGTCCCCGGAAATGTCCCCGTTTTATATCTCGTTCAAAATAATCCGCGAATACATTGCAAAAAAGTCTGGCCAGCATACAGCATAGAGGTTTCTTAGTGTTGTTTAAATATATATTTTTTTCTAAACATATCTCTCTATTAAAATATGTTAAACAGTTCAATACCGCTTTTCTACAGTATCCATATACACCGGCAGCCAGGGGCGGACTGGCCATCGGGAGCACCGGGACATTTCCCGGTGGCCTGATGGTCATTCTGGCCTGCCGGCTGCCGCTGTGCTGTCGATCAGACTGACGTGCAATAGGCTGTATGCAACTGCGAATTAATTGACGCACTTATGAATCTACGAATCAGGCGATCGCGGAGTGAAAATGACACCACCACGTGACCCAACATCAGCGAAGCACTGCCTAATTGGCTATATCCAGAGGCAGGCTTTATCTTGAAAAATAGTGCAAAAAATGGAGCGTAAACGCAAAGGAGGAGCAGAGAGGGAACGCATAAAAAGGAGAAAAGCCCTGGCCACAGACGCAGCAAGTTGCTGCAAAATCCCAGCCATGTTCGCCGGTAAGGGAACAGGTCGGTCAGAATTACATTAATATTTACCAGGGGTGGGGAAAAAAATCGATCCGTTCGGTTCTCCACACTCGGTTCGGCACGCGCTCGGACCGCTGTTCAACTTAAATCCGACGAAGCATCTGTAATATGGTTTAATATAAATAACACGTAAAACAATCAGGGTTCAGTTAATATATGTTTCTGTTGATGGATGAACATTCTGGGTTCCCAGACATTACAACAACAGCGATGAAAAAAAAAATAAAACCGTGGACAAACCATTCACTCATGTTAAATACGAACACTGTATCAGTGCATTCTCTTAAAGTGACAGTCTTTATATTAATTGAACAGCAACAACGAAGAAATCACCCACTGCTCTTGATTAAAAAGCTTTTGTAACTTTAATAAAGAATAATCTTTAATGTATAGTCCAAAATGCAATGCTGTTTTACATTATTACTTTATTCAATTTCTGTACCTAAAAACTAATGCTAGACCTCCCTAAAAAAAAACTGAAGTCAGTTTATTTTATTTGTATCTTTAATCTATTATATTTAATTGTGCTGTTTTTTGTAGTTAGAATATTATAAATAATATGAGAAAATATATATATTTTTGAAAGTATAGTTTTTCCATAAATATAGCACATACAACGCTGTTGTAACAACGGTACCGAAACCGTGACTCTAAAACTATGAAACAAACCGAACCGTGAAAAAGTTGAACTGTTCCACCCCTAATATTTACTTAATCATTTGGCAGATGGACGCTTTCATCCAAAGCAACTTACAATAGATAAAATCTATTCTTTATATATATTTGTTTATTTATCCATTCATATTATGAATGGTAGTCTACCTGTTACATCAACTAACAGGGTTACCCTATAAGTTTAGCAGGCTGGTGGACACATGAATTTGGTGGTGGTGACTGCAGCAGCAGAGGTGGCCTGGGGTGGAGTCAAATTCCCGGCCTGATTTACTGTCCCAGTCCGCCACTGCCGGCAGCGCTTTCACGCACGCCGCAGTTGAACACAGACACGCCTCCTGTCACTCACTCAGAGTAGCGGCAGGCCTCGAGACTCTCTTTCGGTCCGGTTGAAGGGTTTTTGTTTTGATATAACAACTGATATGGCAACTTTAGCACATTTGTCAGCTAAACATTCATTCATTGTTTCCTATTAAGGACCCTGTGCCGCCGCCGCCGTTTCATAATGAACCGAAAATTTAAAACATAAATCGTCTCCAACGAACTAAAATCGAAACCGTGATATGACTTTGTGCAATTATAAAACAGCAAAATACAGTGATTAAGTATATATGTATATACAGTCTGTGCTGCATGTTTTAAAGAGAAGTGTGCACTTTGCTCACTTGATAAGCTGGCGATTTGGTGATCAAAATTAAAGCTCAAGAATTTATCTTAGAAATCGGCTACAAACTAGTATTTTAATTTATAGGTTGTGTAATGTAGCCTAACAAAAAAAAAAAAAAATTATATATATATATATATATATATATATATATATATATATATATATATATATATATATATATATATATTACAATAGCCGATATGGATATTATTGTCATATGAATAATTATATAGCTAGGCCTAAAACATTATTATATTATTATTTTATTGTAATCATTGTTTGGCATCCTAAAACACCTACAACGATGTAGACTGTATATCACAACTAAAAATATGTTTGAACCCTCTTTAATGTCCAGGTACAAGTCAATGCTGTTTCTTTGTTCAATTTGCACACTGTACACGGGTTGAAGCTCTTAATTTTGAGCTTCCAAAGTGCACCAGATTGATGCATTTAACCTTAAAATGTACAAAATTTTCTTCCGGGGGAGCATGCCCCCGGACCCCCCTACAGGAGGTATACAGAACATTTTACAAATTCCAGTGGGAAATAATAATGTAGCCAATTTAGCCTACATTGTATGAACTTTACTCAAGAATACTACATCAAAGCTCCTTTCGTATCAGTAAAGCTGTTAACAGAAAATGAAAATGTCATTGGACAAAAGTTGTAATTTTGTACAGTATAAACAGCTCAGGAAAATTAAAATATTCAATTCAATAATACATGTTGCAATTATTATGTTATTTATCTCATATTTTGTAATGTGATTTTTCAAAATAGTGTAATAGTTTAATAGTTTTTTGTAGTTAGGCCGACTGGCTAGTTATTTTGGTGAAATGCATTAAAACCAGACCAAAAATCCTATTAATAAAATTAAATAATAATATTTATTAATGTAAAATGTGAAACCCACAACAATAAAAAAAATCAAAAATGTACTGTCCCCGTTTTTTAATTAATAGATAATAACAAATGAGATTTTGGTGGTATTTTGACTACTCACATAGGAAATGTCCCCGGTTTCCATTTCAGAAATCTGGTCACCTTATCATAAAGTCACATTTTTATTGGCATGATCTGGCATTTAAAGTATTTACAAAATATAGCTAACATAGGCCTACAGAAAGGTAAAGAGATATGGGTGAAGGAGAAAATAAAGCAAATAGGTAGTGCTGTAGTACTCGAGTCCGGACTTGGACTCGAGTCCGGACTCGAGACGTTTTTCTGTTGTCTCGGACTCGTCTTGGACTCGGTGATATTTGCACTCGGACTTGTCTCGGACTTGGTCATTGGTCTCGCCACAAGTCCTAATTGGTCTCGACCGAGTCCAGTTTTTCAGTCTCACTTCTTACCGATTCCGAGCCGATCTTTTTTGTTACCAGCGGCACAGGCAGTAACGTCAGCTGCGCATTCTCGCTCTCTTCTCTCATGGTGAAGTGACACACACTCGCGCGGGCGCCTCCTCTCTCTCACTCGTCTCATTCGCTCCGGTTCCTGCAGGTTTCGTGCTCACACCGAAAGCGCACGCACCACTGATCACGCGAATAAGCCACGCTTACTGTGTGTTCACACCGCCGGCGGCGAGAGCGTCAAAGTGACGCTAGTCATTCATTTTCAATGAGAGCCGGCGGCGAGCTCCGGCGAGAGCGGCGCGGCGCGTCTTGGACGGTGAGAGCGGCGAGGAGAGTTGAAATCAGGTTAACTTTATGGTAATGAGCTACGACGCGGTTCGGCGGCAACCAATTAGAATGTAGAGGTCCTCGCTTGAGAGGCTTCCGATTGGTTGACGTGACTTGTCATTTACTTTGGCTCTGCTTTGACCCTCCCGTCGGCGGCGGTTTGAACAAACAGCACAGCGTTGTTGGCAGGGCGGCCAAGGCGAATGTTGACGCTCTCGCCGCCGGCGGTGTGAACGCACGGTTAGTCTCAAACAGAGACAGAAGTCAAACAGAGTCACAATTACCAAAATGAGTGGCTTAATGCACTTAAAATATTAAATACATACAAAATTATGTCAAAATGCTCGTCTTGGCAATTATTCAGATAAACACAGTCAGTTTTGGATCATTAAATAGCTAAGAGAATGCAACTCTTAAAGGGACAGCAGTCCAATATTCCTGCTGCTGTCTGACATGTTATTTAAAGAACAAAAGACAAAGAAAATCACTTTCTGCTCTTGACTGAATACGTTTTTAACTTTAATGGTAAGAATAAGTCTGTATTTAATATTTACAATAAAAAATACAGAAATTAAGGTAACCAACGTGGATGTGTTATTTTACATTTGATTACTTTAATTTCTGTAGTATTTCTTATCTAAATAAAAACCTACTTAACCTGAAAAACTTAGTTTCATTGCTCTCTATTCTATTGCATTTATTTGCTGTTTGGAATTTTTTTATTTGTTCTTATTTTATTACTGAGTTTTACTTTTTTATGAAAATAAAACTTTGTGTTGAAGAAAGGTAGATTTTTGTTTGTATATGCTGTCAATTATAGTTCTTAGAAAGAAAATCAGAATCGGCAAAAATAGGTATCGGCAGATCACACTATCCAAAAATCGGAAATCGGAATCAGCCAAGAAAATTGAAATCAGCGCATGTCTAGTTCAAACAAAAGCCACAGCAGAACTGCGATTCATATCGATGTTTTGTGAACAAATCTGTGGCTGTGTAAAAACCATGAGAGTCAATGATTCAATTACCCTTTCAAAAATACATCCACTTGTGTCGTTACTGAATGAATGAATGAATGAATTGAATGACTCGATGACTCACTCATTAAGACAGTGACTTACCGCCACCTACTGGCAGTTTTAGTTCAATTTAAAAGTATCACACATTATAACATCATTGCTTATTTTTCTTTTGGACATTTTTAATTTAAAACATTGATTTATTTTATAAAGGTATTTATAGAGGTAAAAAAAAGCACTGTAATGCACAATCAGTTTAAAGGGGAAAATATTGTCCCTTAATGGAAAAGGTGTGATTGCAGCAGTCTAAGTGGAAGAGAAGGGGTATGCAGAAGAATGTTAAATGCCTCAGGGTGTACGCGACTGTAAAATGTTTGGTTTACAACCACAGTTGTAGAGAATTTAAAAACGTAATAATGCAAAAAATAATAATGCAAAATTATTATTTTAGAATCTAAGATATGCTGTCTCTCACATCACATAAATTATCAATAGTTATGTACGAAGGTCTTGAAGAGGATTCTTTTTTTTCTGTCTCTGTCTTGACTGTCTCATTTGGACTCGGACTTGACTTGGACTCGAACCTTTTGGACTTGGACTTGACTTGGACTTGAACCTCTTTGGACTCGGTCTTGACTTGGACTCGAACCTTTTGGACTTGGACTTGACTTGGACTCGACAAAGGTGGACTTGACTACAGCCCTACAAATAGGGCTACATAACATTGAATAAAAAATGTAACCAATAAAATTAAAAATAAATATAAATATAAATATAAATATATGAAATAAAAATTAACAATCAGTGAATGGATTTAAAAGACTTGGATGTGATAAAAATATACACGGCATATTGATAAACTTCATTCGCATGCTGCTATACTGACATCGCACACACAATAGGCAATATAATCACTTCTTAATTCTGCGCTTTAATTAAAAATAAATATGATTTATTTTCCATTTCTATCCATATCTGAAAGTTCCAGGTTGCTAAGCTTGGCCGTGGACACGAGACAAATATATCTTTCCCTCACCATATGATCTCGAGGCCACGACTTCACATCACGTTCCCACAAATGAACATGTTGTGGGCACGACAAAACTAACATGTCCCCTCCCGGTCACCGTACTTCTGTGAATGGAGATTCATTATTTATTCAATATTCATCACTGAACAAGTGTAACTCTTACCGTGTTGTAGTTTCAGACACAGCAAACAGACTCCAGGAGAGTGAACCGCAAATGTGAGCTGAAAACTTTCTTCTACTGTTTTTGCAATTTTTTTTAAAGTCTATTGTAGTGACCTGACCCAAGCTGAGACAGGAACAACCCAAATGAAACTACTTGCAAAAAATAAAAAAGTAAAACATCTTTCAAGAAGGACGATTAAACAATTTATAAAAGCATGACTGCAGATCTTGTATAATAATATTCAAATGAAGCTCTCAGTGTGAAGAGAATCTTCCTGTCACCATGATCAGCATTCATGAGGTTTCTGAATAGTTAGTGTTTGAAGAGGCGTGTCTGCTGTAAGAGATGCACTGCTATGATTGGCTGAAATAAGTAGGGCTGCTCTTTATATATTTATAAAATGGACAAACTCACTGACACACCTCAGCCAAACTTCCTGTTTCAAAAGAAAATCAACATACCACAGAAAACTGGCCACAATCTTCAGAAGAAAATGAAAGACTCTTTATAACTAAATTACACTAAATGTAACTAAAATGAAACAGAGACTCACCGTGAATCATGAGCAGAAAGATCAGAGGAAGAGCAGGAGCCATTCTGACCAACATCAGCATCAAATATATCTATAATACAGCATAAATCATCACTCATATACTCATAAACAGTGTCTGTTCATCACTCTAAACAGCTCTTAGTGTTAGTAAGATCTTTGCTCATCTGAAGATTATTAATGCTCAACATCAGTGTGTGTAAATGAACTGATCATTAGATGTTCAGAAGATATTTCTCATGTCAGGAATCATGTGTTATATGAGCTTCATCTATAGAAATAATCATCAGTTTTTATTGAAGTATGAATGTGTTTGTCTTATCGTGTTGAATCTCATCAGATAACAGCAACCAAATGACTGACTGTTTTAACACAAGCACTTTAAACTGACAGACTGTGGTTAACACTGTTTTTACACACAGTTGCAGAAATATATGTTTCCTATGAGAACATCACTGAACTATAACCAAAGAAAAATAATGATGAAGTTAATATAAATATAGTTACTCATTATATTTAGAGAACAGGATTGTATAACCAGACGTTCTGCTGGATATTTCACACTTATTATGTTAGTTGATGTTTTTGCATTCAGAATGAGAAAACTCTTTTCCTCTTTTGTCTGTCGCCCCTACTGAACATGTTTGATTATTGTGTCATGTAATTCATGCTTCTCTACAGCAGTGGCATCCATTAAACCGGGCTCACACTACAGGAGATTCAGGCCGATTTATGCCCGATTTACCCCTCCCGAGAATATGAGAAAAAATCTCATCCATAACATTGGTCGGTTCTGATATCTGGTAATGTGAGACATTTAAAGATTTAAAGGTGCAGAACTTAAAGGTACAATATGTGATAATTTTGTCAGCTAGAGGTCACTAGAAGCCTATTAAAAACAAAGGCGTAGCTTGATGACGCCAAGTTTGAGTACAGAATCTTGGGATGTGGTCTCCACCTCAACGGACAGTGGAAAAGAATAGGTAGAGGACTCAGGAAGAAATCATATTCATGGATGTGATTATTAACGTTACTGTAGTATGAAGCAGAGCATGAGCTGAATGAGGCCGCTGGAGCGATTGAGCAACACACGCCTCACGAGCAGTGGGACTTTTATTATGACACAGTCGCTGGCGCTGCTTCCTCTTTTCCGGTCATGAGTATGAGGTGACGCAGCTCTGTTTATCATATTAGATACATTTGAGTGTGTTAAAATGATGTTATAACGTTACTCTGTGCGTTCGCTCAGTGGCTGCTGTGAGACACTGTTACACACTGCAGTAGTCACCTTTATTTATATAGCGCTTTTTACAATGCAGATTGTGTCGAAGCAGCTTTACATTGATAACTGGTGTATAATTCTGGCTGCACAGCAGCTCTTAAAGAAAATGGTGTCAATGCAGGCAGATCAAAGCACTGTTGAATATCAAATGTCAAGTGTCCCCAACTAAGCAAGCCAAAGGCGACAGCGGCAAGGAACCCAAACTCCAACAGGTGACATCAGGTGGCAAACAGGTGGCAAATAGGTGTTAAACTGGAGAGAAAAAAAACCTTGGGAGAAACCAGGATTAGTCAGGGGGCCAGTTCTCCTCTGATGAACAGTGCTTTGATACGATTCAGGTAGCTATCATAAATCCGATAGGATCGCAACATTCAAAGTATTTATTTCAGTTCCATCCAGTTGAGGATCGTATTCATCACGCCGGTATGGACGGTTTGTTGAGGAACTGTGGCACTGGCTGTCGTGTCGATGAGGCCTTCACAATGGATGATCTGGTCGACTCGATCTCTGCTGATACTTCAGGGCTGCGTTGTGGTCGTGTCAGGGCGCAGGTCCTCAATCTCACCTGGATATGGCCCGGATCCGGCTGACTACGGTAAACCTCGGGATAAGCAGAAAGACTAATATTAGCGTAGATGCGATTCTTCTTCTGATGTAACGAGTACGTCTGGTGTTATAGGAAGTGTTCCCAGTTCCGGCAGACCTAATTTATGCAGCCTAATAATCCTTTAACGGATTTGAAAATATAAATTGATAATGTGTTATGTGTATGCCAGGTTAAAGAGATGCATTTTTAGTCTAGATTTAAACTGACAGAGTGTGTCTGCTTCCCGAACAATGCTAGGAAGATTGCTATCAATCTCTGCTCTCATCTGCTGAAATCCATGCTGCTAAATTCATGCTTCAAACACAACCACACTTTTCAAAACATTCAACTCTCTCCTCTGTCCCCCTCCACCACCACCCACCTCAGCCCTAACTACTGATAATTTTGCTCATATTTTCACTGACAAAACATCTACCATCAGCAGTCAGTTCTCCGCTCCACACACACAGGAACTCAGACCAACCACACACACACCCACACACTTCCTCTCTTCATTCTCCCCCCTCACTGAGACAGAAGTATCCAAACTTCTCCTCTCCAGCCATCCCACCACCTGCCCTCTAGATCCCATCCCCTCACACCTTCTACAAGCCATCGCTCCTACACTTTTACCAGCAGTTACACACATTATCAACTCATCTCTCCACACTGGCACTTTCCCTAACACATTCAACCAGGCTTGGGTAACCCAACTGCTTAAGAAACCCACATTAAACACGTCTCTTGTAGACAGCTACAGACCTGTCTCTCTCCTACCATTCATAGCAAAAACACTTGAACGAGTTGTTTTCAACCAGGTGTCATCTTTCCTCTCACAGAGCAACCAATTGTATGTCAATCAGTCTGGTTTCAAGAGTGGCCACTCGACTGAGACTGCACTGCTGTCGGTCACTGAATCCCTGTGGATTGCAAAAGCTAATTCCAAATCATCAGTTCTCATTCTGCTCGATCTATCTGCTGCCTTTGACACGGTGAATCATCAGATCCTTCTGTTCACCCTCTCATCACTGGGCATCACAGGTACTCCACTTCTCTGGTTTGAATCCTATCTCACAGGAAGATCTTTCAGGGTTGCCTGGAGAGGGGAGGTATCCAAAGCTCATCAACAGGTGTTCCTCAGGGTTCAGTGCTTGGACCCCTCCTCTTATCCATTTACACTACATCACTTGGTCCCATCATTCAGGCACATGGTTTCTCCTACCATTGCTATGCTGATGACACACAACTCTTCCTTTCATTCCAACCAGATGATCCCACAGTAGCTGCACAAATCTCAAGCTGTCTGGTGGACATCTCGGCATGGATGAAAGAACATCATCTACAGCTCAACCTGGCTAAGACTGAGCTTCTCGTCTTCCCTGCCAATCCGACTCTAAATCATGATTTCAGCATCCAGCTAGGTACATCCTCAATTACCCCATCAAATTCGGCCAGAAATCTTGGAGTAATCCTTGATGATCAACTGACCTTCAAAGACCACATTGTGAAGACAGCATCAGGAAAATCAGGCCCTTCCTAACAGAACATGCAACACAACTTCTGGTCCAGGCCCTGGCCATTTCTAGGCTTGATTACTGCAATGCTCTTCTGGCTGGACTGCCATCATGCACAATCAAGCCTCTACAAATGATTCAGAACACTGCAGCACGTCTCCTCTTTAACGAGCCCAAAAGAGCCCACGTCACACCTCTCTTCATCTCTCTGCACTGGCTACCACTTGCTGCTCGCATCAAATCAAGGCGTTGATGCTTGCTTACAGATCTACCACAGGCTCAGCACCCTCCTACTTCCACTCACTCTTATGAGTCTATACCCCTACGAGAAGCCTACGCTCATTAAAGGAGCGAAGGCTTGTGGTACTGTCACAGAGAGGCACAAAATCACTCTCCAGGACATTCTCGTTCACTGTTCCTTGCTGGTGGAACGATCTTCCTGCCTTCATCCGGAATGCAGAATCCCTGGCAATAATCAAAAGACAGCTGAAAACTCATCTCATTCGTGAGCACTTAACCTCATCTTAAAAAAAAATATTTTTCCTATTATTTCACTTCCTCTAATCCCTCTCTATTGTAGTTTATGATACTCTGAGCACTGCTTAAAACTTGTATTGAGAGCACTTCTTGTCTATTTGCCTCGTCATGACGACTCGCTTGTTGTATTCCTCACTTGTAAGTCGCTTTGGATAAAAGTGTCTGCCAAATGAATAAATGTAAGTGTAAATGTAAAATTGTTCCAGAGCTTAGGTGCCAAATAGGAGAAGGATCTACCACCTGCGGTTGATTTTGATATTCTAAGTATTATCAGCTGACCTGAATTCTGAGATCACAATAGACGTGAAGGACGATTATGCATTAAGAGCTCGCTCAGGTACTGGGGAGCTAAACCATTTAGTGCTTTGTAAGTAATTAGCAAGATTTTAAAATCTATACGATGTTTAACAGGAAGCCAATGCAGTGACGACAGAACTGGGCTAATATGGTCATACTTCCTAGTTCTAGTAAGAACTCTAGCTGCTGCATTTTGTACGAGCTGCAGTTTATTTATCAAGCGGGAGGAACAACCACCCAGTAGAGCGTTACAGTAATCTAACCTCGAGGTCATGAATGCATGAACTAACTGTTCTGCATTCTTCATCGAGAGCATGTGTCGTAGTTTAGATATATTTTTAAGATGGAAGAATGCGGTTTTACAGATGCTAGTAACATGGCCTTCAAATGAAAGTGTAATGACTGAGGCAAATCAGACACAATTATTGGTTAGTTAACCAATAGTTTTAAGCTCACTCTGGAGTCTGTCCCCATCCCCCGGGAAGTTTTCAGTTACAAGTTTATTGCGCTGAGGAATGTGGTTGCCGCATGGAGAACAGAGTAGAGACACAGAAAATCTGCATCTTCCCTGCATTTTCCACACAGAACACAGACTCTATGGCATTAATGTATAGACAGACTGTGCTATAAATGATTCCTTCTCAGGAAATGGTATCCATTATTACTGATGTTGTATTGTACTCATTGTATTTACATGTTTGATGATTGTTAAATGTTATGACCTGCACGGTAACTTCAATCATGCCATGTTTAGTGTCTATACGTTCGTAGCGGGAAGATTTAAATGTTTGTGTATGCGGTACATCCATACCTGTGCAACACATCAGTATTAAAAGAATACTTAATAGTTCTGATTCAAGAACTCAGCTTGTTAATCTTTCTGGGTTGTAAAAGCCCTGACAGGAGGGGTATTGCCACCCAGAATTACAACATCTTCATTGGTCCGGTCAACAACTGAGAGGTGTGACTTTGACCAGAGGTTAAAAACCAGCGAACAGTGCCACTCCCTCTCTTCTTCTTCCTTGCTTCTGGACCGAACAAATCTCCTTGCGGGCGGCCTCTCTAGGCCCGGCCGCAAGGCTGGTAGGCCCCTGGCCTACAACACCCAGCCATGTGCTCATCACCCAACAGACTGGCAACAACTTCAGATGATAACTTCAAGAGTTATCCTCAACCTGCAGATCCGACGCTCTTCAGCCTAAAGGCATCTTGCAAGTATCGTACATTTTAATGCTAAACAGCGATTTAGTATTGATTTGTAAAGACTTTACCTTTGCTATTGCTAAAAGAAACTGATGAGTCCTTTCCAGATTGCCTTTGACATTTCATGTAGCTCTAGTAACAGCATCTCTTCCGGTTCAACACTATCATTACTCATTCTGACTTGCGTGTGTGTGTGTGTGTGTGACCCTTTATGTATGTTATGTTATGTTATGTGTTTGTTAGTTTAGTTATGTGTTTGTGAGTTAGTTAATAAAGATTGTGCACAATACACGTTTGGTTCTGACTCCGTCTGCTAATGAATTGCCTCTTAAGTGATAGATCCGGACTACGTGAGTAGTACAGTACAATAAGAAATATTATTTTTCCATAACTTGGAAATTGACATTTCTTAGAATTAATAAACAATCAACACTGAGCGTTCACTGGACGAACAGGTTAACTGATTGTAATGTTAATTTTAATGTAGCTACGTCCAGTTAATCTGATTAACGGATTTGCATATTCATAATTAATCATAATTAATAATCATAATGAGTTATGAATAATTATTAATATTTCCCCTTTGAGTTAATTTTCGCTACAAAAGATTGGTATCAAAGAGCACACCCAGGTTCCTAACTGACGACGAAGACTTAACAGAGCAGCCATCAAGTGTTAGACAGTATTCTAGGTTATTACGTGAAGAAGTTTTTGGTCCAAAAATTAGAATCTCTGTTTTTGCTGAATTTAGTAGTAGGAAATTACTGTACATCCAATTGTTTATATCAGCTATGCATTCCTTTAATTTTGCGAATTAGTAAATTTCGTCAGGGCGCAAAGAAATATAGAGCTGAGTATCATCAGCGTAACAGTGAAAACTAACGCCATGCTTCCTAATGATATCTCCCAAGGGTAGCATGTACAGAGTGAAAAGCAACGGTCCTAGTACTGAGTCTTGCGGTACTCCATATTGAACTTGTGATTGATATGACATCTCATCGTTTACTACTACAAACTGATAACGGTCAGATAAGTATGATTTGAACCATGAAAATGCAATTCCACTAATGCCAACATAATTTTCGAGTCTATTTAAAAGAATATTGTGATCAATAGTGTCAAATGCAGCACTACGATCCAGTAACACTAATAGAGAGATACAACCACAATTAGATAAATCGATTTTAGAATATCATATTAAATGCTGGATGGCTTGTGTTGATAAGTGGCATGCAATTAATTTTAAAACGCATTGTATGATGGAGAAAATGCTGTATTACTGTTACTAAAAATAAAGCTGCATCTGATTATGCTATGTTAGCTACTTCACAAAATAGTGTTTTTCTCTGAGGCATGGTAAAGCATGGTACTCGCAAAAAATCAAGAAAATTAGATTTAAACAATAAGACTAAACATGTTGAGCTATATAACAATTTGTTTTCTGTCTATAAATATATCAAAACAGTTGTTCCCTTGTCTATTAAAACATGTCATATATTTAAGCATCTTTGGTGTTTCCATAGTTTCTACAAAATAAAACTGGAAACCGGGCGACTCCTCACATGTCCCGGAGCTTTGGTTAAAATTGCAAATTTCTCACGATTTACAAATAGTTGGAAATATGTGGGATATTGTAAGTACTCAAGTGAACAAAATATATAACACTGGCCTAGTGGCTTTTGGGTATTTTACTGCAAACATATTACATATTGCACCTTTAAACCTAGGTACAATTTTGGCCATGATTTAACTCTGGTGGTAGTTTGAGAGATTGAACAAGCACATTTGAGATGATCACAAATAAACTGATCGCTTAAAGGGAAAGTTACAGGAACATGAGAGACAGAATATCAGATGCTGATAATAGCTGATATCACTTTCAGACCATAAAACAATACATTGTACATTATGATTACATTAATTTAATTTAACTATACAAAAATAAGTCTCTTTTGTGGTTCATCACTGATGTTCCCTGTCAATCATATGTGGCTCCGCCCACATTGACCAGGATTGGTTCCTTTGTGCTCCGCCTCTTACTGCAGCATCTTCCTGTTGATCTGAACAAACAAGATGAAGAAAGACTGACTGAAGTTCATCTACAATATTATAATGTTTAGAAAAGAGAGTTGTTTGAACAAACTCTTTATTAATACTGACTGGACTACATTCAAAGAGTTGACAAGACATTTCGGTGTTCATTCACACACTATCCTTTGTAACTGGCAAATAATATTCACCTACTACAGTCACGTGATCAGCACATATGTAGAAGTCACATGAATGGCAAGTTGACAACATTGTATGCCTGCTAGATGGGCTTGACATTATCTTTTTTTGCTTACCAGCCACTGTGGCTAGTGGTTTTACAAAGTTACTAGACACTCAGCATTTTCATTGGCCACAATTTTGACACCAATCAGCAGCAGAATCACACACACACAAATAATGATGATCATGGAGGAATCTGAAAATAAAACACACAAACATGACTTTTTCACAAAGATGAGCAGATTCAGTCACAAACATCATACGACCTCCTGAGTGGCTGGTCATTCTAGACATACCCACTTTAGCTGTCAATCACAAATATCTGACTGAATCAGTGTCTTCACCAAATATGAAATCCAGCAAATCCTGAATAAGCAAACTGACTATATGATCTTACTAGGTGACATTGATAGTTTGTACTCTCTGTCTCTACATCTGTCTGCTTTAGTTACTTCCTCTTTATTCAGCTCTTTATCAGTAATGAGCAGCTTTACTGGCCCCTCCCACCATCAGCACTGACTGAATATTACATTAATCACACTGAAAGAGCGCCACCTAGTGGAGGATACAGTGTCTGATACTGAGAGATCATACAGGTTTCATCTTCTCTACAGGTGCTGGTCATATAATTAGAATATCGTGAAAAAGTTCATTTTTTTATTGTAAATTATTTTTAAAAATGAAACTTTCATATATTCTAGATTCCCTACATGTAAAGTAAAACATTTCAAAAGTTTTTCTTTTAAATTTTGATGAATAGAGCGTACAGCTCATGAAAGTCCAAAATCTAGTATCTCAAAATATTAGAATATTTCCTAAGATCAATCAAAAAATGGATTTTCAAAACAGAAAATTTCAAATTCTTTAAAGTATGTTCATTTGTACACTCAGTACTTGGTCGGCAGCACATATTACAGCAAATGACTTGCTCTAGCACAAATTACAGCATCAGTGAAGTGTGGCATGGAAGTGATCAGCCTGTGGCACTGCTGAGGCACTATTGAGCCTTCAGATCATCTGTATATTGTTGGATTGACTGTTTCTCATCTTTCTCTTGAAAATATCCCATAGATTCAGGGGTCAGGCATGTTGGCTGGTCAATAAAACACAGTAATATCATGGTCAGCAAACCACTTGGAAGTGGTTTTTGCACTGTGGGCAGGTGCTAAAGTCCTGCTGGAAAAGGAAATCAGCATCTCCATAAAGCTTATGAGCAGATGGAAGCATAAAGTGCTCCAAAATCTCCTGGAAGATGGCTGCATTGACTTTGCACTTGATAAAACACAATGGACCAACACCAGCAGACGTCACGGCCCCCCAAATCATTACTGACTTCAGAAACTTCCCACTAGACTTCAAGCAGCTTGGATTCTGTGCCTCTCCAGTCTTCCTTCAGACTCTGGGACCATGATTTCAACATGAAATGCAAAATTTACTTTTATCTGAAAAGAGGACTTTTGACCACTGTTCACTGTCCAGTTCTTTTTCTCCTTAGCCCAGGCAAGATGCTTCTGACATTGTTTCTGTTTCAGAAGTGGCTTGGTAGTCCTTTTCCTGAAGATGTCTGAGTGTGGTGGCTCTTGATGCGCTGACTCCGGGTTCATTTGACTCATTGTGAAGCTCTCCCAAGTGTCTGAATCGGCTTTAATTGACAGTATTCTCAAGCTTGTGGTCATCCCTGTTGCTTGTGCACCTTTGCCTACCCAATTTCTTCCTTCTAGTTAACTTTGCATTTAATATGCTTTGATACATCACTCTGTAAACAGCCACTACATTCAGTAATGACCATCTGTGACTTACTCTCTTTGTGGAGGGTGTCAATGATTGTCTCCTGGACCATTGCCAAGTCAGCAGTCTTCCCCATTAGTGTGGTTTCAAAGAACAAGAGATACACGGAATGTATACTGTAGGGATGGTCATTTAATGAAACTCAAATGTAAATATTCTAATATTTTGAGATACTGGATTTTGGACTTTCATGAGCTGTACGCTCTAATCAACAAATTAAAAAAAAAAAAAAAAAACTTTTGAAATGTTTTACTTTACATGTAGGGAATCTAGTATAAATGAAAGTTTCATTTTTTAAAATAATTTACAATGAAAAAATGAACTTTTTCACGATATTCTAATTATATGACCAGTACCTGTATATAAGGACTAATGACACTGAAGATTATTGATCAGCGTTATTTAAATCTTCCACTAGAGGGCGAAAGTATTATTCACATGTAAGTTCACTCACTAGAGCCCATTCAATGTACTCTCAGAAAAAAAATCAAAAACTGATACTATTTTTGACATTTCCATCAGTTGTAAGAAACATTAACAGCTTTTTTAAAGCAGGAAACAGATCTGTTCGGCATTTGACTGGATTAGTTTGGATACTTTATGCATAAATAATATCATAGTTTGATGTGGATTCAGCACGATGGACAGCAGCTGTCAGAAAAACATCAGCATCATTGAACTTAAGTTCATCTCCTTCCTTCCCTTCACCTCTGGTTTGGTCATAAAACATCTGTATGAGCAATGGCTGTATGTAACTATCAAATATTAGTTTCATTCCTCCAGATTCACTCTCTTTCAGTACAATCTGTACCATTTACATTTCATCATTTCAGAACACAAAGACATTATGTTCTGTGTCATCTACCATAGACACAACTACATAAAACTAGTTTTAATGAAACCAATAAATGTAATGTTTAGTCAGTGAAAATACGGTCAATAGAACATGAACTTATATCTGCCACTAGATGGAGCCAGAGCTTTCAATAAGACAACTGGTCATGTGTTTACTGAAGGTGCTACAAATCTCTAGGTGTGAGTGTGAATATGAAGATATGTGAGTTTGTCATCCTGTGATGGACCGACATCTGTCCAGTGTGTTTTCCTGCCTACATCCTGAGACGCTGGGAAAGACTCCAGCCTCCCCACAACCCTACAGGATAAATGTATGGGATGTGTGGATGGATGTACAATTCTGTGAGGGTTCTAGTCCTCCCTCTCTCTGACACTCTTATTTCCCCACCAATGTGTCCCTGATCCATGTTTCTGAACAAAAACATTCAGAAGCCATCCAGATTTACTAAAAGATTACTTTAATAAAAAAAAAACTACTACTGTAATAGAGGCTTATCATTGGACACCTTTCAGCTGAAATTTCAATTAGCTGTATTTGGAATAGTTATTATTTAATTTCACTGTAAATATTCTGCTAAGATTTTATATTTAATTTAATTTCTGCAGAAATGCACAAATTTTGCCATCTTTCTGATTTGAATGTGCTTTTATCAGTGTTGAAAGCAGTGTGTTAGCATTCAAAAGATCTGCAGCAAATATTGCAGGTGGTGAAGTATGAATGACAAAAGTGTTCATGAATGCATTTTGTGTGAAAAATGATTCACAGTCACTTATTTATGACCCAATAGAGAGAGAAAAAATCAAAACAGACTAAGTTTATTTTCTATATTCAACTGTTTATGATTCAGTGTAATGAGGAAATTAATGTGACTGTGTAAAGAAAGTGATGCAGAAACCCATGTTGTGTAATTAATATAATTTTAATATTGATATTTTAATGGAATCAATACCCAATAAGTAGCTTGTGAGTATTGATACATCAATACTGCAGCCCATAAGGTTTGTACAAGCACATATTACAAATAAAACTGAACATTTAAAGGGAACACAAGAGTCAGAATAACAGAAGCTGATAATATTGAGCACTTTGAGAGCAAAAAAAAAAACAACAACAACAACATATTCCTTTGTGAATGCACACAATTATGATTTTTTTCAGTATATCAGGGTAAAATGATCAACTATGATTTAAAAGCTGGAAAATGTTGTAAAATGAAAAGCATGGCTTGTTTGCTGAACATCACTTGTGTTTTGCTCTGCTGAATTAATTTTATCATTTATATTTACACAATAACAAACTTTTAACTTTCATTTAATTCCACTGTTACATCATGTTTCTTCAACTACAGGTGCTGGTCATATAACTAGAATATCATCAAAAAGTTTTTTTATTTCACTAATTCCATTCAAAAAGTGAAACTTGTATATTATATTCATTCATTACACACAGACTGATATATTTCAAATGTTTATTTCTTTTAATTTTGATGATTATAACTGACAACTAAGTAAAATCCCAAATTCAGTATCTTAGAAAATTAGAATATTATGAAAAGGTTCAATATTGAAGACACCTCGTGCCACACTCTAATCAGCTAATTAACTCAAAACACCTGCAAAGGCCTTTAAATGGTCTCTCAGTCTAGTTCTGTAGGCTACACAATCATGGGGAAGACTGCTGACTTGACAGTTGTCCAAAAGACGACCATTGACACCTTGCACAAGGAGGGCAAGACACAAAAGGTCATTGCAAAAGAGGCTGGTTGTTCACAGAGCTCTGTGTCCAAGCACATTAATAGAGAGGCGAAGGGAAGGAAAAGATGTGGTAGAAAAAAGTGTACAAGCAATAGGGATAACCGCACCCTGGAGAGGATTGTGAAACAAAACCCATTCAAAAATGTGGGGGAGATTCACAAAGAGTGGACTGCAACTGGAGTCAGTGCTTCAAGAACCACTACGCACAGACGTATGCAAGACATGGGTTTCAGCTGTCGCATTCCTTGTGTCAAGCGACTCTTGAACAACAGACAGTGTCAGAAGCATCTCGCCTGGGCTAAAGACAAAAAGGACTGGACTGCTGCTGAGTTGTCCAAAGTTATGTTCTCTGAGGAAAGTAAATTTTGCATTTCCTTTGGAAATCAGGGTCCCAGAGTCTAGAGGAAGAGAGGACAGGCACACAATCCATGTTGCTTGAGGTCCAGTGTAAAGTTTCCACAGTCAGTGATGGATTGGGGTGCCATGTCATCTGCTGGTGTTGGTCCACTATATTTTCTGAGGTCCAAGGTCAACACAGCCATATACCAGGAAGTTTTAAAGCACTTCATGCTTCCTGCTGCTGACCAACTTTATGGAGATGCAGATTTCATTTTCCAACAGGACTTGGCACCTGCACACAGTGCCAAAGCTACCCGTACCTGGTTTAAGGACCATGGTATCCCTGTTCTTAATTGGCCAGCAAACTCGCCTGACCTTAACCCCATAGAAAATCTAAGGGGTATTGTGGAAGATGCGATATGCCAGACCCAACAGTGCAGAAGAGCTGAAGGCCACTATCAGAGCAACCTGGGCTCTCATAACACCTGAGCAGTGCCACAGACTGATCAACTCCATGCCACGCCGCATTGCTGCAGTAATTCAGGCAAAAGGAGCCCCAACTAAGTATTAAAGGGATAGTTCACCCCAAAATGAAAATGTGATGTTTATCTGCTTACCCCCAGCACATCCAAGATGTAGGTGACTTTGTTTCTTCAGTAGAACACAAATTATGATTTTTAACTCCAACCGTTGCCGTCTGTCAGTCAAATAATGGGAGTGGATGGGGACACAATCTATAAGAGTCAAATAAACACGCACAGACAAATCTAAATTAAACCCTGCGGCTCGTGCCGACACATTAATGTCCTAAGACACAAAACGATCGGTTTGTGCGAGAAACCGAACAGTATTTATATAATTTTTACCTCTAAAACACCACCATGTCCAACTGTGTTCAGCATTTGATTAGTGAGGTCTGATCGCGCTCTGACAACGACAGTGATGTCTAGCACTCATTAAAGTATATGCGCGAGACATTACTGCCAACTTACATTTGCTCAATTATGTCATTTTAATGCAAAGATGACATTGTTTGAGATGTCTTTGTTACGACAACTTGACATAAACCAACACATCATAACCTGTCAGTGTCTTTGTCATGACAACTTGACATTAGCAAAACATCATAACCTGTCATAAACATGACATAGCAGATTAATTATCAAACTTAAAAAACTACTTAGCTTTATGGGTTAACATTACATTACATTATTTTGGTAACACTTCAGTATAGGGAACACATATATAAATGATTAACTATGACTTTTCCCTCAATAAACTCTTAATTTACTGCTTATTATAGTTAATTGTTAGGTTTAGGTATTGGGTAGGATTAAGAATGTAGAATAAGATCATGCAGAATAAGGCATTAATATGTGCTTTATAAGTACTAATAAACAGCCAATATTTTAGCCATATGAATGCTAATAGTAATAAGCAACTAGTTAAAAGACCCTAAAATAAAGTGTTACCATTATTTTATAACAGTGTCATCTTTTTTACGAAATTTGAAATTGTCTATTATCTGACCTTCTGTTGGAGGAAACTTAAAAAAAAAAAAAAACATGAAATGAAAAATAGTCATGACGCTGTTATAAAATTATTTGTCAGAGTATTGTCACTTAATGACATTTTAATGACAAGTTCAATTTGTACCACTGTACTTGAGCTCAAGATACATATTTATGACACTATTATAATGGCCTCATGTCAAAACCAACTACATGACAGTTTAATGCAATGTTAACCCATAAAGCTAAATGATGTCAAGTTGTCATGACAAAGACACTGACAGGTTACGATGTATTGGTTTATGTCAAGTTGTCATAACTCGGACATCTCAAACAATGTCATCTTTGCATTAAAAATGACATAATTGAGCGAATGACACTTAATGACAGTTGTCATAAACATTCATAAAACCTCCTTCATATTCATGACACGTGTCATGTCATGATTATGAAGATGTCATGTCAGTCTTATGCACACCCCTTCAAGTAAAGTGTTACCAAAAATTCATACCCGAACCCGAAGAGACCCGTAAATGTGCTACACGGAACCGACCCGGCCCGACTATTATTTTGAAAGTTGGACCCGAACCCGTGCAGAACCGTGAAATGTCATAAATGTACTACCCGGACCCGTCTAAGCTGGACCCGAACCCGACCGGACCCGTCTGGACCCGATCGGCACATAGGTCTATTCCACAGCAAATTGCTATTAATAAGTCAATAAACAAGTTGCGAAAATAAAACGTGTTGTCTTACCTAATATTAGTAGGCTATAGCTTTCTCCCTTGTACCTGACTGTGATGCACTTGCCAAGAAAGTTCATCTCTCTTGCCGATTGAAATGCTTAATCCACTCATTATTCCAGCTTTCAAAGTTCACTTGCTGTCACGATGACAAATGCGACTTTGCAGTTTTGCACTATTTCGTTGTATCTCGAGACTCGAGTCAACTCACATAATAAAATAACTTTGACTGTTTGTCCTTTTGAATAATAACGATTGCTTGTTCAGTGACATAGCCGCTGACGTTAGCATTACTTATTTGCGGTCATTTCTGTGCTTTCTGAGCTGAGTCTGACCAAAACTTTAGATATAACAAGACGGCATAATGTTATTATAAAAACAGGAGAAAGAAAGTGCGCTCGCATGAGACATGCGCGCTAGCTGGAGCAACCTGAAACATAAGCTTTAAGCGTCACAGAAAACATTCATGTGATACTTCATATTTTGTTAATGATTTGAAATAGGCTATGTTATTTAAATGCGAATGTGCAAGGCTACAAGCAGTTCTTGAGATTTGAAGTTTGTTTGCATTACTGTTGCACACGATAGGAATAGTAAAACTCGATGATCACCGTTTGCTTGCATTAACTTCGCCCGCTCTGCTTCTGATGGCTGGGGTCACTCGTGTTATTTCACCTTTTTTCCCGGCTCATACTTTGCAAGTTACAAAACACGTACAGCGCTGACTGACTCCCAACACGGCTGGGTGATCTCCGAATCAAATCGGCTCGGGTATACACACAATGTTAATCAGACAAGTAATAGATTAGGACCCGACCCGGACCCGGCTGACCATTTAAAATATAGTTCCGAACCCGTACGGGTCCCGGGTTGGGTCCCGGGTCCTCGGGTCTTCTTTGTAGACCTCTATCTCAAGCTTCATGTGCTTCATCATAAAGGTTGGTTGAACTCGTGTCTGTTTAAGAGCTGCTGTTAATGAGTCTTTATGGTTTCAAAAGCTGGTGTGTCTTATTTGCAGTGGAAACTTTACAGTATATATTCTATAAGTGTCACTCAGGGGTTTACTTTCCTGTCTTCATCATGACCTCAGATAAACTGAGATGACAAACTATTTTAAACATGTGAAAGAAGCAACATGAGCTGCGGTGGAAACTTTAAAGAGCCTCATGATTCAACAGACTGCAGGCCATCCGCACATTAAAACTGGTAATAAAGTGTGCTGATCTGTGATCTGTTATAAGTGAGTTAGTTGAGTCTCATGCGATAAATGACCGTGGTGGAATCAGAGTGAATCTGGTCCTTAATGAAGGAGACTGTAGCGTCACTGAGAGACTCTTCATGCTTCTGGAAACTGACAGCAGAAAACAGGAGCCCATCAGAGGGGATTGTGGGTAACTGTGTGTAAGCGTCACCTTGTCTCTTGTGTCTTAATTTAAATAGTGTCGCAGTGAAGCCACCAATCAGCAGCAGAATCACACACACACAAATAATGATGATCATGGAGGAATCTGAAAATAAAACACACAAACACAGTGTTAATTAAAGAGAAATAAAAACATATACATGAATGAAATATCTACACAAATATCAAAACTGAAGACATTCAGGTCCAGTTTACATTGATGCCTAATCTGTAAACATAAAGTTGCTCTGTTTCTGGTAGGAGTTTATGTTTAAATTTAAGGTACATTTGAATTGGTTTGTTTTTATTCTTATTTATTTTAACTCTTAGTTTGTAAATAAAGAATATACAGCAGAGCAATCATGAGCCTAAACAAATACATGTACGATTAATATACAAATATTTATATAAATATAATATTATATTTAAATTAAAATACTAACATCACTAAGATGTTTTTACAGATGAACTTTTATTAATTTACAGTAATTATTGTTTTAGTCTTTAAAGCTGGATTACTCTGCAGTAGAATGAGTGTATTTTAGTCTCTCTTCACACGTTCTACTTCATCTCTGTTTCTGTCAAGTCTTATGTGGTCTTATTGTGGGTTTCCTGAATAAAGACGGTTAATTCTTCACAGCCAAATTAAACTGAGACTCTGAACCTTCAGCTCAGTTCTGTGGTTTTGATCTGGAATAAACACATCAAACACACTAAACACCTCTCGAGTAGACAGAAAGGTGTCCAATCCTGCTTCGGGAGGGCCAAAGTCCTGTTTAGCTCCAACACACTTTTCTGAAAGTTTATAATAATCCTTTAAACCAAGGATTTTCAAACTGTGGGTCACATTGTGCATCGTAGAGTGGGAAAAGGTGGGTCATGCAAGGTGTTGTTTCAGTGAATGACACAAACAGTTTAGTCCAGGGCTGCACAAAATACCAACATTACATAGATATAAGGCTGTGGTTTATATAAACATATGCACTACATATTTCAAAGTGTTTTCAGGGTCTTAGAGTGGCTTGGTTCATTATTAAAGGGTTAGTTCACCCAAAAATGAATTTTTATCCCATAATTTACTCACCCTCAAGCCACCCTAGGTGTATATGACTTTCTTCTCTCAGCCAATCACAATAGTAGTTGTATTAAAAAATATCCCGGGTCTTCCTAGCTTTATAATGGGATGGAGTAGTTAACTTACATTTTGAAGCCCAAAAAAGTGCATTCATCATCATAAAAATAATCTATACAGCTTCAGTGGTTAATAAAGGCCTTCTGCAGTGAAGCAATGTGTTTTTATAAGAAAAATATCCATAATTATATCTTTATAAACTATAATCACTAGCTTCCCATTACGCCAATCCTCGAGTCTAGTTCCGGCAGTTTAGGGACCTCTGACCTGACTTATGACATAGGATGTAGGAGTAGCATAAGCTTAGGTGAGAGTAGACGCTTCTCACAGTTCAGACAAATAAGGCTGGACAATAAATGGATGCTCCTCTGACATTTCTTTTTAAAAATTCTTGTGACGAGCAGGGCGGGCGAGAGCCGTGAGGGAACGGCGTGAGGCCGGTGACGCAAGGGATAACGAGCATCACCTGTGAGGCGCACCGGCCTTGAGTCTCTCACGGAGGAGCTCTGGGAGCATAAAAGGAGGAGCGACGACAGTGAAGGACGAAAGAGGACCAGGCCTGGATATTATTTTATGTTTTATTATGTTTGTGTGGCCGGCAGATGTCCGCGAGGGTCTGCCGGCATTACTTTCGTTTTGTATTTGTTTATTTTGAAATTAAAGTTTGTTTGAACGTTCGCCGGTTCCCGCCTCGTTCTTCCCATACTTACGAACCGTGTTACATTGGTGCCGAAACCCGGGAGGAAGGAGGGACATGCTGTCGGAGAGCCCTCGCTGCTGAGGGGGATCGCGGTGCTGCGGAGTTCGGGCAGCGCGGGAGTGAAGACCGCGAGAGGCTGCCTGAGGCGGTGGTACTGGAGCCTTGTGAAAGGTGGGATGGAGACCCGGATGCCGTGCTCCTGGGACGAGGTGGGGTGGCTGCCGTCCAGGAGGGAGCGGAGGAGTTGCCGTCGTCTGCCGTGGGCCGGAGCCTTCTACCGTCCGCCATGAAGGGGAGGAGCAAGGGACGGCGGACTCGCTGCCAGCTGCCCTCAACTGGAGGAGCCATTGCCGGGCGCCAGGAGGCGGTCGAGGATCCGGCCGTCCACGCGTCCAGTGCCACCGCATGGCAGCGCGAGGAAGAGCCTCTCGGCAGGCTGAGGACCGAGCGGCAGTGTGTCTGGGAACTGGACCCAGAATTTTTTTTTCTTTCCTTTTCCTCTCTCCCCTCTCTTGTCCTGTCGCTCCCCTTGCTTCCGTCTCCTTTCTCTTGTCTCGTCTGTCCGTACCCCCAGGTGCTGCGGCCGCCGAGACAGGCCCCGGGGGGGAATAAGTGCAGTCGCAGGAGTACCCCCCGGCCTGCGAGGGGCGATAGGGGTATGTATCTGCCGGCGAGGGTCTGCTGGCATTACTTTCGTTTTGTATTTGTTTATTTTGAAATTAAAGTTTGTTTGAACGTTCACCGGTTCCCGCCTCCTTCTTCCCATACTTACGAACCGTGTTACAATTCTCATTTTAGACTTCTAATTCTTGACAGATGTTTTATTTTGCTCTATTCTCTGTGCTTCCGCGTTCGTCATTAAATCATGAGTTGGGTCAAAGTTCACTCTTCCGTCAGAAATCGACTCACGTACAGAAGTAAGTAAATATAGATAATTTTTCTTACAAAAATGCATTGCTTCGCTTCAGAAGGCCTTTATTAACCCCCTGATTACTTTTATGATGGATGGATGCGCTTTTTTGTGCTTCAAAATCTCAGTTACTGTTCACTCTCATTAAAAAAGCTTGGAAGAGCCAATATATGTTTTAATATAACTCTGTGTTTAGCCGAAAGGATAAAGTCATATATACCTAGGATGGCTTGAGGCGGAGTAAATTAAGGGTTAATTTTCTTTTTTGGGTGAATTAACCTTTAAGGTACTCTGTGCACATTATTATTGAGAAGAAACTTGTTCACTCCAATCACTGCACTGTATTCTGCATGAGATTACATTACACTGGAGAATTCAAATGTTCAAAAGGCTGTTCCAGGTCTGTTCATTCATCTCTGCCATCTGTTCAAAGCATTGTTGTCTTTTAGAGACATGGTCGTAAGAGTGCATGTTTGCATTCCCTCGCGTCCATATCAAACTTTTGATTAAGATTAGGCTTACACTTGTCTAGGTGTGTCCTGGAATGGAAAAGTTTGGGAACCCCTGCTTTAGACCTGGATTAGCTGGTTCAGCTGTGTTTAATTAGGACTGGAGCTAAACTCTGTAAGATAGTGGCCCTCTATGAGTCAATCACAAACATCACATAATCAAATCTGCCACAAACACAGACTCTAGATACTTTTGTACCTGATATGATTGAGTATTTTACTTACTATTAACATGTAGATGCACAGTGTTAATAATTGAATAACTGCATGAGTATTTGTCGATCTGAACTCCACATAAATAAACTCCTCCATCATCTGGTGTCACTGCAGTAATTCTCACAGTTACAAGTTTTTTGTGTCTGTCATCAGAAACACTGAATCCTTCTTTCTTCTTCCATGAGCTGTAAATCGTCTCAATAGAGTCTTTTCCTTCTTTGAATATGATCTTGGGATCATTAATATGATTCTGTGAATATTCACAGCTGAATGATGCAGTTTCTCCAATATTCACCATCACTCTCTTTGACACTTTACAACATGAATCTGCAATTGACATAATAAATATTTTATGAATGTAAAAGCTTTGAAATAGTTCTACTACACAAAGACATCTTAAAATGACTGACCTTTCACATTTAAAGTCATATATATACGCCAGTTGTCAACGACTTCAATTGCGTATCTTCCAGCATCATGTTGGTTCAGTTCTCTGATGAAGATCATGAGGTTTCCATCACTGTTACGAAACAATGTGAATCTTCCTTCATTAATCCATTTATCATGTTTTATATCCTTTATTATTGTTCTCCACTCAGGTAATTTGGCCATATATTTAGCGGAGTCACTGAACCAAGTCTTCTGTGAATCAACAAGAAGACTTCCTCCAGAATATCCAGTGACACTAAAGCATCTCACTGCACCTGTCAATCAGATTGATACTGTGATCAGAAACCTCATGAACAGAAAACAGCATCATTACTGCAGTGATGAAAGAGAAAAGCTCTGACCTGAGATCAGGTAGAAAGTGAAGAAGATGAGGAGGATCTTCATCGTGAGTTGAGTTCAGTCTTCTTTATGCTGAATGTTCTCTGTGTGAATCTCTCTGTCTCTACATCTGTCTGCTTTAGTTACTTCCTCTTTCTTCAGCTCTTTATCAGTAATGAGCAGCTTTACTGGCCCCTCCCACCATCAGCACTGACTGAATATTACATTAATCACACTGAAAGAGCGCCACCTAGTGGAGGTTACAGTGTCTGATACTGAGAGATCATACTTCTCTATATAAGGACTAATGACACTTAAGATAATTGATCGGCATTATTTAAATCTTCCACTAGAGGGCGTACATGTAAATGTAAATTCAATGAGGTCCCGTAGAGCCCGTACAGGGAACTCTTGGAAATGCCAAAAATGCATCTGATACTTTTTTTTTTTTTTTTTTTTACATTTTTATAAGTTGTAAGAAACATTAACCACTTTTTAGGAGGAAACCACAGATCTGGCATTTGACTGGATTTGTTTGAATACTTTATACATAAATAAACAATATCATAGTTTGATGTGGATTCAGCACCATGGACAGCAGCTATCAGACAAACTTCATTTGACAATTGAACAAAACAAACAGAAGTAGTAACTAGAATTTGTGTTTATTTGCTTCCTTCGCTTTGACTGTTGTCATGAAAACATCAAATCTTTGGCCAAAATTTCACCCCTCTAGATGGAATATTTGTTTTGATCATAGAGGAGGCGAGTAAATCTATAACATTCACAATTCATCATAACAGAAAACAAGAAAATTAATGTATGTTCTGTGTCAACTGCCTTACAATACAAATACATAAAACTAATTTTAATGAAACCAAGAAATGTAATGTTTAGTCATAGAAATGTAACATTCACTTATATTTGCCACTAGATGGAGCCAGAACTTTAAATAAGCTGTCAAGTCACCTTCATTTATATAGCGGTTTTTACAATACAGATTGTTTTAAAGCAGCTTTACAGTGGTACCAGGAATATTATGATGGCGATGTCATCGCCCAGCTCTGTTGAGTTCTCATATAATAGTGTTAATGCAGTCAGATCAATAATATAGTTGAATAGGTGTCCCCAACTAAGCCAGAGGCGACAGTGGCAAGGAACCCAAACTCCATCAGGTGACAGAATGGAGGAAAAAACCTTGGGAGAAACCAGACTCAGTCGGGGGGCCAGATCTCCTCTGGCCAACAACTGTGAACTGTGTGCAACTGTAAAAAAAAAAAAAAAGGCTGGCCACCCATTTTTAAGGCTGGGTTGCCTCTGACATGATACTCGAGATAGCCAATAAGAGCGAGCAAGTGTCACCTATAGCTGAAACTTGGCAGCCACAAACATGCCACGAAAGTGGAGTATTGAGAAAGAAGATATTCTTTTTTTCTATTTTGTTTTTCACTGTAAAACAGAAAGTGCTCCAATGGAGTCAAATGTCCTCAATTTGTTTTTCTTCTTAAGTCACATTTGATCTCCAGAGTCTCGTAAGATCTCGTCTCGCATTGAAATCGTTCCTGCAATCAACAGGTGTGTGGTCTCGCAGTCCGGCTAAATCTTCCAGTGTGTGCGGTCAGAAGATTATAATGCTAAACATCAGTTGAAACTGTTATGTCTGAAATTTGAAAATCATCAAGTGTGTCCCAGGCCTAACACTAGAGAGATTCTCTCAAGGTGATGATACACGGGGCAACTTTTTGAGCAATGTTGCTGGGGAATGTTGCCGTCAACGGGCAACCTGATGAGACACAGGGCAACTAATTAGGGCAACAGACAGTTGGCAGCAACTAATCAGAGAGGAGCAAATCTATTGCCAACTCAATAAATACTTTATTATAAACACTTGTTAGGCACTTTATTTCAACTTTTCAAATATTTTCTTCATTTTTATTAAAAATAAATGCCTTTCCGATCTGATTTGTGACAGGAAAAGGGAGAAGAGCGAGTTTGGTAAAAGGTGGATTCGAACCCGCGTCGATCGCATCAAAAGCTATTCATATGTCAAACGCCCTACAGCCTACGCTACTACAACCGTTAATCAAGTCCCGTCTTTTTAGTATTTAACTGAAATCATTCAATAGCTTTATTACAGCATACACACATTACTTTCGGACAGTTGTTGGTATTTTAAGCAATATATGAGGTAAATTCCCTGTTTTGGGTTGACGCATGACAACTTACTAGCATAAAAAGATAAAAGTTCACACTCCTTTTCTCCGCTCCACTGCCGCTGAGAGGCCGCCATCTTGTTTGAATTTTTTCTGAAATCTCCGAACCGGTCACGTGATCGGCTGCTAACATTCTGATTGGAGGATCTCAAAAAATTGCCCACGACCGATCTAACGTATCCAGATATATATTTGTTGCTCATTCTCAGTGGGAAAGTGCCCAAGCAACATTGCTCAAAAAGTTGCCCCGTGTATCATCACCTTCACAGCATCTTTTCACATAGTAGGCCTGTAGAAAAGTTAAATGCATTTATTGTCTTTATTACTTATTATATTATCTCTAAACGAACTTAATAAAATAATAATGTTCATTATGTGTTGTATATATTTTGAAAGGCTGCACTTTGCTTACTAAAGCTACATTTAGGATCAATTAATTATACTTTTACCCAAATTTCCCTTTAAGAACTGGCAACCACTCCACTGCATTGAGAGGAAGAGTTTTACATGTGCATGTAATATTCACATTTCCTTCTGAAAATGTACAAACCTGATTTGAAATATTTGAAGTGACTTGATAACTTAGCACGTTTCAGAGGTCGGTGTTTAATATAATAATGCTGTATAATTAAGCATCTTTATAATTTATCTCAGTCAGATGTTGAGTTGGTGAAGATATTGTTAGGGATTCACGAGCCTCAGAGCGACCGTTAGCTAATCCACTGCTATCCAAGCTCAAACATCGTCCATACAGTTCGTGGTGTGTAATTGAAAGTCTTCTGAAGACATAAAACATTTCTGTGAGAGGAAATGATCCAAAATTAATCGATTACTCACAGAAAATCTTCTTCTCTCTGATCTACCTGTTCATATGGCGATTCGCCCGCGGCGCGAACTGTTTACATTCAAACTGACGAGCAGCGCTTAGCGCCATATAAGGACAAAAAAGGGAGGAGTCGAAACTGCGCCTAAACCTCATTAGCTCTCGCGTGTAAGTGTCTTCGTGTCAGATGTGAGATACTATTTATTTTTGTGTTTTATGATTGTTTAATGAAGTTTATTTAATGTACTCCCCTGACTGTAATTGTAATTCGTTAAAACAATAATAATAAAAAAAGAGTCAAAATTATCACTTTATCCATCACGCACGTTACTAAGGAAGATTTCTTAATATTTTTAGAATAGAGGTGAATTCCAACCTAAAATAATTGAGAGAGAAGTTTGACTTTTAGCATCTTACAAGTATACATTTATTATGCAACCTTATTTACAAGTTCAGTTGGTTGGACTTATTAGCAAAAATAATTTTTGCTTGTGCTTCCGCTTAAATATTACAGAGCTGGAAGAGATATAACTTTTCATATATTACACAAATTCACTGTCTTTGTGTCTATTTCCTCAGTACTAAAAACAATTTCCTATTCTTATCACACCTGCAGGAGTCTGAAGGGCTTTTTGCAATAATTTAAATGCAATAACAAAATAAAATCACAAGCTGAAGAGCATTTTTATTGATCTTTATCACTGACCACAGTATAAAAAAACTGCAAACACAAAGACCTGAGACATTTACCAGCAAGTCACTTTATCCTAGTAAAAATACAGTAAACCTGAAGATGCTGCTTAAGCGTTACATAAAACATAACATAACATAAAATTGTTATCATAAAAAAAATACAAAGTATGACATTTACAGCTTTTTTACAGATGTACTGTGTCATTGACTTGTGGACTCTTTGTTTTCCTTAATGCAACACTTCTGCTCACAATGGATGTTGATCTTCTCTGTTCAGTCTCACATGTCTCACTGTGGGTTTCCTGAGTAAGTCTGTTTAATCTTACGTAATGCTGTTAATGCTAACAATGTCATGCTATATTTGCAAATCAAATATGATGAAAAGAATAATAAACTCCCTGATTGTAAGACTTTAACATCTTTGGACAATAAACAAAAACAGAAAGTATTTTGTGTATGTATTTCGCTCAGGGGTTTTATTTCCTGTCTTCATCAAGGCCTCAGACAAACTGAGGTGACAAACTATTTTAAACGTGTGAAAGAATCAACATGAGCAACAATGGAAACTTCAGACTAAAGTTTCTCACGATTCAACAGACTGAAATGAACAAACCAAACATCTGTTTAACACTAAATTAAGGATTATGAAGATATATTCTTGCAATGAATTGCGAGAGTAACAAATATAAATCACTCTGTTTTTCACAATAGGCTACTAATGGTGCTAGTGTTAAATTAACTCTCATCAGAGTATATGTGAGACCACACTCAAGAGTGTTAAAATAAGAGTTAAATGAACACTGAAACAGTGTTAAAGTTAATGAGATAATTAAGTGATAAAATGAGTGATGATTGACCATTATTGAAGATACTGATATTAACAAGCAGAATCACCAAAGGAGAAAATAATAATTATAAGGAGTTATAATAATTATTATGTGAAAACATAACCAACACCAAATTTTACTTTTGTTCGTCTGGCTGTTATAACTCAGTTACAGCAGCCAAACAAAAAGTCAAGGGTCAAGAGCTCAACTAAAGCTAAAGATTGTGATTTTCTACTTTGGTGATTCTGCTTGTTAATATCAGTATCTTCAATAATGGTCAATCATCACTCAATTAATCACTTAATTATCTCATTAACTTCAACACTGCTTCAGTGTTTATTTAACACTCTTATTTTAACACTCTCGAGTATGGACTCACATATACTCTGATGAGAGTTAATTTAACACTGGAGGTTTTGTTGTGTAATGTGTGATAATCTTGTGATCTCTGTCAAGAGGGAACTAGTTGGGATTAATCTGAGTATAATCAGAGTAGATATCGTCCTTACTGAAGGAGACTGTAGCGTCACTGAGAGACTCTTCATGCTTCTGGAAACTGACAGACGCGTACAGGAGCTCATCAGAGGGGATTGTGGGTAGTTCATCAGGACAGTTCATTTGAGCTGATCCAGGATCTGTGAGAGAATCACGTCTGCTGTCTTCACATGATGACTGAACATGGAGAAAATAGAGAGGAGAAATACATTAAAATGACAAAACCCACTATGCACACACACACATTTACACACTGGAACTCACCATTATATTTCCTTCTTTCTTTCTCTTGTCTGAAGTTGAGGTTCTTCCTAAATTCCCAAAACAAAATGTATGGATCAGTAAGAGAAAGACAAACTAGATCAAACTGGAGACGAACAGCAGCATCTGAGACAGAAACTCATTGAGTCAGTGGGATTTTACTGATGCTGACAGTCAGAAGATTGAAGCAGCTCAGAGACACTACAATAACTCTAATAATTTATTTCAATAGATAATCAGTGTTGGGGAAAGTTACTTTTAAAAGTAATGCATTACAATATTGCGTTACTCCCTAAAAAAGTAACTAATTGCGTTACTTCGTTACTTTTTATGAAAAGTAATGCGTTACATTACTTTTGCGTTACTTTTTCTCACCGGGGCTGGGCTTGCTTGTTTGTTTTTTAATAACAACAAAAAAGTTATATTTTTGGCAAAAAGGCCCTTTTACACCAAAAGTGAAATCAGTAAGCCTCAGGCTGAAGGAAATGCATATTTACACCTGTACAGTAGAGGGCGCAGCTCAAACAAACCTTTCAGTTGTGCTGGCATTCTGGATTAAAGAAAAATAGAATAGAGAAGAAAGAAGTTCTAGTTCTTATTTCTAAATCTAATCTAAAGTATTTTTTGATTATTAGTATGGCTGAATTAGGTATATTGAAGGTCAGCAGCAAAGACATTGGTTAATAATTGAGATTAAATACAAATATATTTGTGTAATTTAATATAGTTTATTATTACAGGTTTGCTGAGATTGCATTTCACTGTTTTTATTCATTTTGAGGAATACTGAATGTTTTCGTGCAAGTGAAATGAGTAAATGCATGTTCACATTTAGTCTAAAACTACAATAATCATCATGCTTACACAAGCGCACACAACACCTCTGCACTTTATTTCTCTCAATATGGGGACAGGAGATCTGTCAGTCAATAAATGTGAAAAGTAACTTGCGTTACTTATTTGAAAAAGTAACTCAGATATTTTGTTGTAAATTGAAAAAGTAATGCGTTACTTTACTAGTTACTTGAAAAAGTAATCTGATTACGTAACTCAAGTTACTTGTAATGCGTTACCCCCAGCACTGCAGATAATAAATGATCAAACCTCGTCTCATGTGTCTTAATTCACACACAGTCACAGTGAATCCACCAATCAGCAGCATCACCACACACACACAAATAATGATGATCATGAAGGAATCTGAAAATAAAACACACAAACATACCGAAGAGATGAATAACACAAATATAATACAATTTTCAGCCCCTTTCTCTCCAACAATGTTTGACCTGTGATCTCTGTCATAAAGGAACTACTGTAGCTGAAGTTTTCTGCAGTAACAAGTGTGTATTTTAGTCTCTCTTCTGCAGATCTGCACACATTCGACTTCATCTCTGTTTCTGTCTCTGTCACGTGGTCTCACTGTGGGTTTTCTGAATAAAGACCGTTTAGCCAAATTAAACTGAGACTCTGAACCTTCAGCTCATTTCTGTGGTTTTGTGCTGGTATGAAAACAGCCGTTCATCACAAACACTGTGGGAGAAAATAACAACATACTGCAAACACAGATGACCCTATCTGCACAGCATTATTTCTCAGACGTCCTGTGAGCTACAGTGCACAGCATAAATGAGTAATATTTTTATCCATTTCTCAGTGACAATGAGACAGATTTGCTGAACTTTTACAGAACAGTTTTGATTAAACATTTATTTATTGTGGTCACCTAACATTTTTAGGATATGAAAAATAATTTCAAATGAGGTTTTGCGAAATTATTACACCCTACAACAAATTCAAGAAGTAGAAAGTACAGATATTTGTGTAAAAATTTAAGGAGTGAAAGTAAAAAGTTGTCTGAAACATAAATAGTGAAGTACTGATACCAGAAAAATCTACTTAAACTAAATTTGCATAAATATATCATTGTATAGGATCCCATAGAAAATATTAATTTAAAAGTGAGATGGATGTTTTTCTGACAAATCTGTCGGGGTGTACTCATTTATGCTGTGCACTGTACTTGTAAGAGTCACTTGTTCCTGAATCTGACTTTACTAGCTGCACAGTTTGTTCTTGATTTACTAAAATGAATTGGTTCATAAGAGTCATCTGTTTATGAATCAGACAACACTGTGTAGACTGCATGTGTTTGTTATTTATCTCATCACATTGACGCAACACTACTGAAAATCAGTACAAGATATGCTGCTAACATTGATATTTTATTCAACTTTGGAGTGGAAATTTCTTTTCTTGCCCCTCCCATCACTAGACCCAGCCCTATTTGCCCCATAAAAGATGCAAATAAAAGAAGCTGTCTTACATTTGTTGATGTTTAAATGCAATTTAGTGAAGATGTGAGATTCTCCTGCTTCTTCACGTCTCACTACTGGAGCCACTGCAAACAAACAAACACAGACATTTAACACACATGATTCTGAATAGACTGTATTTACTACAATGAAATCATCTGAATTCACTCACTGATGAGGTTGAGCTGAATTTTGGTGTTCAGGGAGATGAAAGTCAAATGTGTGTCTCTGGTTTCTGCTCCACACCAGTAAACTCCAGCATCTCTCACACTCACATTACTGATGCTCACTGTAAAAACTCTCTCTTCATTTCTCTCAGATGAACCATTCATTTCTGTCACTGTAGATGTGCTGATGTTTTGACAGATGTGATTATCATCCTCTTTGCAGAAATGAACTTTATGTTCCTCTGGGATCTGACAGCTGATGTTGACTTCTTCACCAAGATGAGCAGATTCAGTCTCTGTCTTTGGATATTTTGCATCTATAAAATAAAACAAATAAAAATCAGAACAGATACTTCATAATGCAAGATTTTTTTGTCTGTCATCAGAAACATTGAATCTTTCTTTCTTCTTCCATGTGTTGTAAATCATCTCAATAGAGTCTTTTCCTTCTTTGAATATGATCTTGGGATCATTAATATGACTTTGTGAATATTCACAGCTGAATGTTGCAGTTTCTCCAATATTCACCATCACTCTCTTTGACACTTTACAACATGAATCTGTCATTCACAAAATAAAAAATTATTTTATGAACAGAGGTGTCAAGTAACTAAGTACAAATACTTCGTTACCTTACTTAAGTAGAAATTTTGGGTATCTATACTTTACTGGAGTAATTATTTTTCAGCTGACTTTTTACTTCTACTCCTTACATTTTCATACAAATTACAATTATCTGTACTTTCTACTTTCTCTCATTTAGGCTATCAAACGGGTGTTTCTCTTCGTCCTCTGCAAATTAAGCTAGGTAACGTTAGTTCGGTTTAAATCGTTTAAATAGGTACACCGGTTTTTAAACTTTTTTTTTTTTATTTTTAAGCGCGACCCTTTTATTTATGTGACCCATAGTCCTATACAACCATGTAGCTAAACAAGCCAAAACGAATTTAAAACGAAACTGAAGGTAAACCTGCGTTGCACTCATGATGTTATAGCCTACCTCTCTCTTTCGGTGAAGTGGAGCAGTGCTCTTGCTGAATGGCACGGATTGCACTACGGACTATTGTACCTTTTATACGTTTTTTTTAAAAACTGTATTTTATTTTTTATAACGAACAAGCTGCGATGTCACGTTTCCAGTGCTTTGTTGTGTGTGCGTGAGGCGCGGGCGCGATCAAACAGCTGTCCTTGCCGGGGACTTGCCTCATCGTCATGGCAACGGTTCGTGAACAGGTCAGATTACGTCAGAGTTTGTTGGATGCTCAGACGACCAAACAAACGCCGATTAAACATGTTCAGTCGGGTAAAAACAGACTCCGACCAACGCCAACACCTATCCAACAAACTCCAACAGACGAGTTTGGCGTTTGTCGGTGCGGTGTGAACTGAAACAGCTGAAAACTACCCGCATTTGGCGGGTTAGCGGGTGTTAAAGGGTTAGTTCACCCAAAAATGAAAATTCTGTCATTTATTACTTACCCTCATGTCGTTTCACACCCGTAAGACCTTCGTTAATCTTCGGAATACAAATTAAGATATTTTAGTTGAAATCCGATGGCTCCGTGAGGCCTCCATAGGGAGCAATGTCACTTCCTCTATCAAGATCCATAAAGGTACTAAAAACATATTTAAATCAGTTCATGTGAGTACAGTGGCGCAATATTAATATTATAAAGCCACGAGAATACTTTTGGTGAGGCAAAAAAACAAAACAAAATAACGACTTATTTAGTGATGGCCGATTTCAAAACACTGCTTCAGGAAGCATCGGAGCATTGCGAATCTGCAGTTCGGAGCGCCAGAGTCACGTGATTTCAGCAGTTTGGCAGTTTGACCCGCGATCCGATTCATGATTCGATACACTGATTCATTTGTGCTCCGAATCTTCCTGAAGCAGTGTTTTGAAATCGGTCATCACTAAATAAGTCGTTATTTTGTTTTTTTGCCGCACAAAAAATATTCTCGTCGCTTTATAATATTAATATTGAACCACTGTACTCACATGAACTGATTTAGATGTGTTTTTAGTACATTTATGGATCTTGACAGAGGAAGTGTCATTGCTCCCTATGGAGGCCTCACGGAGCCATCGGATTTCAACTAAAATATCTTAATTTGTGTTCCAAAGATTAACGAAGGTCTTACGGGTGTTGAATGACATGAGGGTGAGTAATAAATGACATAATTTTCATTTCTGGGTGAACTAACCCTTTAATGTCAAGCCCTGATTGTTACTAAGCCTGCCCTGGGTACACCAAAACTACCCGCATTTTTCTTGTCCGTTGCCCTCACAGATTCCTGCAGTTAAGCTTGGATGTACATTTACATTCCAATAAAGGTTATTAATGCCTCTGAAGTTTGACTTTTTGCACCATTACAATACTTATAGGCAAATAGTCATCATATCTTCCACTCCATGAAACACGTTAATGCTCAGTAGTACACATATATGTTGCTTTAATGTATTTGCATTGTAATAAAATGCGTTCATTTTCAATGGACATATATGCGGCTGAAACGGGTAGCCTAGTGCATCCCAAATTTTTCAACATTAACATTTTAATATAACATTATAGTCATTATGGCCTTTAGAAAAATGTTTTTTGAGGAGGTGGAGTACACAATAGGCCCCTGTGGCGCGGCCTAAGCTTTTGTCCTTAATGGCATTTTTTCCCCTACATTACTTTTACTTTTATACTTTAAGTAGTTTTGAAACCAGTACTTTTACACATTTACTAGAGTAAAACGCTTGAGTTGATACTTCAGAAGTATTTTTAGACCCTAGTATCTATACTTCTACTTGAGTAATGAATGTGAATACTTTTTACACCAGTGTTTATGAATGTAAAAGCTTTGAAATAGTTCTACTACACAAAGACATCTTAAAATGACTGACCTTCTTCCACTTTCAAAGTCATATATATACGCCAGTTGTCAACGACTTCAATCGCGTATCTTCCAGCATCATGTTGGTTCAGTTCTCTGATGAAGATCATGAGGTTTCCATCACTGTTACGAAACAGCGTGAATCTTCCTTCATTAATCCATTTATCATGTTTCGTATCATTTATTATTGTTCTCCACTCAGGTAATTTGGCCATATATTTAGCAAAGTCACTGTACCAAAACCTCTGTGAATCAACAAGAAGACTTCCTCCAGAATATCCAGTGACACTAAAGCATCTCACTGCACCTGTCAATCAGATTGATACTGTGATCAGAAACCTCATGAACAGAAAACAGCATCATTACTGCAGTGATGAAAGAGAAAAGCTCTGACCTGAGATCAGGTAGAAAGTGAAGAAGATGAGGAGGATCTTCATTGTGAGTTGAGTTCAGTCTTCTTTATGCTGAATGTTCTCTGTGTGAATCTCTCTGTCTCTACATCTGTCTGCTTTAGTTACTTCCTCTTTCTTCAGCTCTTTATCAGTAATGAGCAGCTTTACTGGCCCCTCCCACCATCAGCACTGACTGAATATTACATTAATCACACTGAAAGAGCGCCACCTAGTGGAGGATACAGTGTCTGATACTGAGAGATCATACAGGCTTCATCTTCTCTATATAAGGACTAATGACACTGAAGATAATTGATCAGCGTTATTTAAATCTTACACTAGAGGGCGACAGTATAATTCACATGTAAGTTCACTCACTAGAGCCCATTAAAACTGCATCTGATACTGATACTATTTTTGACATTTTCATCAGTTGTAAGAAACATGAACAGCTTTTTTAAAGGAGTAAACAGACCAGATCTGTCCGGCATTTGACTGGATTAGTTTGGATACTTTATGCATAAAAATCAATAATAATATCATAGTTTGATGTGGATTCAGCACCATGGACAGCAGCTGTCAGAGAAATCATTGATCATCTGCTTCCCTTCACCTCTGGTTTGGTCATAAAAACATCTATATAGTTTCTATATAGTTAACATCCAATATTAGTTTCATTTCTCCAGATTCTCTCTCTCTCTCTATGAACACACAGGAAGTGTAAATCTGTACCATTTACATTTCATCATTTCAGAACACAAGGAAATTATGTTCTTTATCAACTACCATACAACACAACTACATAAAACTAATTTTAATGAAACCAATAAATGTAAAGTTTAGTCATTGAAATTACAATATAGAACATAAACTTATATCTGCCACTAGATGGAGCCAGAGCTTTCAATAACACAACTGGTCATGTGTTTGCTGTAGGAGCTACAAATCTATAGGTGTGAGTGTGAATATGAAGATATGTGAGTGTGTCATCCTGTGATGGACCGACATCTGTCCAGTGTGTTTCCTGCCTACAACCTGAGACGCTGGGAAAGACTCCGGCCTCCCCACGACCCGACAGGATAAATGTATGGGATGTGTGGATGGATGTACAATACTGTGAGGGATCTAGTCCTCCCTCTCTCTGACACTCTTATTTCCCCACCAATGTGTCCCTGATCCATGTTTCCAAACAAAATCATCCGGAAGACATCCAGATTTACAAAAAGATTACTGCAATAGAGGCTTAAAATCGGACACCTTTCTGAAATTACAATTAGCTGTATTTGAAATAGTTATTATTTAATTTCACTGTAAATATTCTGCTAAGATTTTTTATTTCAATATCATTCCTGCAGAAATTAAATGAGCTTTTATCAGTGTTGAAAGCAGTGTGTTAGCATTCAAAAAATCTGCTGCAAATATTGCAGATGGTGAAGTATGAATGACAAAAGTGTTCATGAATGCATTTTGTGTGAAAGCAATGAAAACTGATTCACAGTCACCAATTTTAATATAAATATATTTTTAATGGAATCAATACTAAATAAGTAGCTTGTGAGTATCGATACATCAATGCTGCAGCCCATAAGGTTTGTACAAGCACATATTACAAATAAAACTGAACATTTAAAGGGAACACAAGAGCCAGAATAACAGAAGCTGATAATATTGAGCACTTTGAGAGCAAAAAACAACATATTCCTTTATGAATGCACACAATTATGATTTTGTTCAGTATATCAGGGTAAAATAATCAACTATGATTTAAAAGCAGGAAAATGTTGTAAAATAAAAAGCATGGCTTGTTTGCTGAACATCACTTGTGTTTTGCTCTGCTGAATTAATTTTAACATTTATATTTACACAATAACAAGCTTTTAACTTTCATTTAATTCCTCTGTTACATCATGTTTCTTCAACTATACAGAAATGAAACTCTTGTGTGACTCATCACTGATGATCCTGTCAATCATATGTGGCTCCACCCACAGAGCTCAGGATTGGTTCCTTCATGCTCCGCCTCTTACTGCAGCATCTTCCTGTTGATCTGAACAAACAATAAGATGAAGAAAGACTGACTGAAGTTCATCAACAACATTATAAACCTTTCACAAGATCCACAAATCAATCACACTAGAGCTGAAGAGAGTTTGATGGATGATATTGAGAAGAGCTGCAGGTTCAGACACTCACTGATGGATTCTCATGTTTAGAAAAGCTCTGAGGATCAAGAGTCCTGCAGGAGTCTTCAGGAGCTCTGGGATGAACCGTCTGTGTGAAAGAGAGAGAGATCGGTCATGTGATCATCTGTGATGGATCATCTGACTGTGACGTCTCACTTACTGTGAGTGTGTCGTACAGGTCAGAGGTCGTGGACTTGAGATCAAGAGCTGTATATGTGTCTTCATTGGGATCAGAGATCTACAGGAGAGACAGAAGGACTTACATCACAAAATATCACAATAATAAAAACATGATCAATGATACATTTAGAAATATACACATTAAAAAATACTGGAAAAAGATCCCTGACAGTGTTGAAAGTAAAGGGCTTTTTCATGGGACGCCGTTCACTTTTCTTGTCTTCTTACGACCTCTCATGTGTACAGATGTACAGAAGCGGGAGCATTTGCTCATCTGAGACTATTACTGAATAAATATTTTATTCCATGTTGTATATATATATAAACATATATATATATAATTAACAAGATAAAATAACATGAAGTTTGGTCTTGATGTGGATTTTATAATTTCTGCAGTTTTTCTTTGCTTTCTCTTAATGTGAGCATAGCTGATATTAGACCATGTTTTTTTAAGTCATGTTGAGATGATTTACCTGTTTTTTAGTTTGACCATCCCTTCGTTTCCTCCTGTTATAATGACAGACATTAATATCCATATGGACTATTCAATTAAGAGAAAATATGAATGTTGTTTTTAAAAATTACTAATAATTAAAAATGCAACTGAGCAATTTCTTACATTAAATCAAAAGTGAACATATTCAATACAAAACATCTCGGGTTACAGATGTAACCCCTGTTCCCTGAGTAAGGGAACGAGACGCTACGTCGAATGACGTGATGGGAACCCTCTGCATTTTGTGTTCGTGAAGCACCTCTGTATCCAACCAATGAGGAAACGTGACGTCAGAGGCAGGTGACGTCACGGACCAGGAAACTATAAAGCATACCCAGAACAAAGAACGCTACCTTCTGGAATATGTCTGAAGCAAGACGCTCACAGGTATGCCGGGGGTACGGCAACGTGACATAGCGTCTCGTTCCCTTACTCAGGGAACAGGGGTTACATCTGTAACCCGAGACGTTCCCTTTCGTGGGAACTATCGACGCTACGTCGAATGACGTGATGGGAACGCTATCCCAACTACGCCGTATAACCAAGTACCTGTCTGTTATCTTGTAGACAGAACTGAGGACCCCGGAGAGGAGCCTACGTCCAGGTTGTAAAACCAATAAATGTGTGCTGGGATGACCATCCAGCAGAACCACATATGTCATTAATGGATACTCCTGACATTAAGGCCTTTGAGGCCGCCATACCCCTAGTCGAGTGAACACGGACAGCTAATGGAGATGGCTGTCCGGCCGCCTCATAAGCAAGTGAGATAGCCTCGACCACCCACTTGCTCATTCTGTGCTTAGATGCTGGACCTCCTTTCTAATGAGACCCATAAAACACACAAACAATTGATCTGTTTTGCCCCACAGGGCAGCTCTGTGGACATATGCATCTAAAGCCCTCACTTGGCAGAGCAGATTGAGTTTCTCCTGATCCGAAGTTGTAAATGGAGGAAGATGGAAGGCCTGAAGTACGATGGAACCTGGGACATTGGTGGGGACCTTAGGCATATAGCCTGGTCTAGTGTGCAGGAACGCTTTGACCATTCCAGATGCGAATTCCAAACACAAAGAAGCAGCTGAAAGTACTTGAAGATCTCCTATTCTTTTAAGAGATGAAATAGCCAGTAGAAATATGGTCTTTAAGGGTGAGGAATTTCTCTGAAACTTCCTCTAGTGGTTCGAAGGGAGCCTCGGCTAACCCTTCTAATACCACGGCCAAGTCCCAGGCCGGAGTCCTTGTACATACGCAGCCTCGGCCACGTCTGTACCATGGCATCCAGACCCAATGGTGCTGAATGAGATAGGGAGAACCACAGTGGACACTGGGTTGATTCCCCTGAAGCAAATAGGTCGATTTCAGCTCGACCAAAGTTTTCCAAAGTGAGCTCCACACCTCAGTGTGGAGACTCCATTCCCCGGGCCTCGGCCCCTGCCTCAACAGGGCGTCTGCTCCCACATTTTAATGCCCTCAGGTCTGGGAGGAAGTATTTTACTGCAAGAAATACCGCCATCATTTCCAGCCGATTTAAGTGCCAGGAACTGATGGTCCTCCCAGAGACCCTGAGCTGAGCGACCACTCATGATCGCCCCCCAGCCCATGAGGGAAGCATCCGTCGTAAGCATTACGCGACGACGAGAAGTCCCCAACATGGGTTCTGGGACAGGAACCAAGGCTTTTTCCACACGACCAGAGCACAAAGGCATCGCCGCGTGACTTTTGATCTTGCGAAAAGGATTTCCCCTCGGAGAAAACCCCTTGGTCCTGAGCCACCACTGTAAGAGTCTCATGTGCAGAAGGCCAAAAGTTATCACATTGGACGCAGCTGCCATCAGACCCAACAGTCTCTGAAACTGTTTTACAGTGAGTGACTGGTCATAAGAGACCACCGTCGTGTTGTCCATACGGACCAACACGTGGTGGCCCCTCAGGTCTGGGAGGAAGTGTTTCAGTGCTAGAAACACCGCCATCATCTCCAGCCGATTTATGTGCCAGGAGAGCTGACTTTTGGCTCGATTGCTCCTGTCTGCCTCTCTGCTCAGTGTTTTGCCTGCCTGCTGTCTGACCTACGCTCGAAGCTTCGTGGAGTTTATCCTAAATCTTTCTCTTTATTCCTATTCACATAATATAACTTTCTTATTTTTCACTAGATTACTTAACCTATTGCATAGTATTACTAAACGGAACGATTTATTACTAGTAATCTACCAGCGTAATCACCTAGTGTTAGCCATAGCCCGCTAGCCTGCTAGCTACCGTCTATTTTTTTCCTCTAAACTAACCTTCCTTGTCGATCTAATGGCGGATTTATCCGATGTATGTTATTCTGATCTGTCCTCGCCAGATCGGGAAGCTGTGGAGACTTTGCTGCCCGGCATTCATCGATCCACCGCGAGGTACAGCGTCCCGCACATCACCCTTGCCCCAGGCACCGGCAAGCGACCGAGACATCCAGCTAGCGAGTCCCGTGTGCGATGCAGCTTTTCGGACGGCGTACAAAAACACGGTCAGTCATGTCCGACGATTATCATGTGTATTAACTGCAACATGTACAGCTTAGCTCTTTCTGTCAGCAGTGAGACTTACACATGTGATAAATGCAGGGATATTGTCAGGCTGACAGAGAGAATCTCAGAATTAGAGACACGCATCCAAACTTTAATTGAGGATAGTGAGAATGAAAGGGCCTTAGATACTGCTTTGGATGCGACTAGCCTAGTAAACACTGCACGTTCGGTTCCGGTTGTAGAAGCCACGCAGCAGGCTAACTGGGTGACTGTGAGGCGGCATAGTGGCAAGAACAAACACCACTCTTCCGTTCCGATTAGAACATCAAACAGGTTCTCCCCACTCAGTGACGCACCCACTGAGAATCCTGTTGAAAGTGCCCTAGTTATTGGCGATTCTATTACACGGAACGTGAAAATAGAGACACCAGCCACCATAGTCACATGTTTGCCGGGGGCCAGAGCACCTGACATCAAAGCAAATTTAAAAGTGCTGGCTAATGCTAAACGTAAATATTCTAAAATCATTATCCACGTCGGCACAAATGATGTTCGACTTCGCCAGTCGGAGATCACTAAAATTAACATTAAAGAGGTGTGTGAACTCGCAAATTCAATGTCAGAAGAAGTAATTTGTTCTGGCCCTCTTCCTGTTCGTCGGAGTGATGAGATAGTTAGCAGGTTATCATCACTCAATGGCTGGCTGTCTAAGTGGTGTCCGCAGAATAATATAGGTTTCATAGACAATTGGAAAAGCTTTTGGGGCAGACCTGATCTGTTGAAAAGAGATGGTATTCATCCCTCCCGGGATGGTGCTGCTCTTCTATCTAGAAATTTGGCAAATAGTCTTAGAGCTAAACCATGACAAACCAGGGCCCAGATCAGGACGCAGACAAACTGGCTAAACCGACCGTCTGCTAGCTGCCTCACGTCACAGAACTCAAATAATTCACAGCACATAGAAACTCTTTCACCTAGATATTATCACATAGAGACTGTGTCTGTACCTCGAACTAGTAAATACAAAAAACTTCCGAAACCTTTTAAGGGTAAAAATTTAATTGATGTTCAAAAAATGAAAATCACAGATAAATTAGATAAACAAATGATAAAGCTTGGGCTACTGAATATTAGATCTATTTCTTCAAAAGCACTTATTGTAAATGAAATTATCACAGAAAATAAACTAGACTTGCTGTGTTTGACAGAAACCTGGCTAAAACCAGACGATTACATTATTTTAAATGAGTCTAGTCCTCAAGGTTATGACTATCGACACAATCCTCGACAGAAAGGCAAAGGGGGAGGTGTTGCTGTAATTTATAGTAATATATTCAGAATCATTCAAAAGAATTTCAAATATAACTCCTTTGAAGTGATGGTGCTTTATGTAACATTATGTAAGTTGACATTTGTGCTGGCTACTGTATACAGGCCACCAGGGCACCATACTGACTTTATCAAAGAATTTGCTGATTTTCTATCAGAGTTAGTACTGGCTGCGGATAAAGTCCTTGTTGTTGGTGATTTTAATATCCATGTAGATAATAATAAAGACGCATTTGGATTGGCATTTGCAGACATTTTAAACTCTATTGGAGTTAGACAACACGTGTCAGGACCCACTCACTGTCGTAATCATACCTTAGATCTAATACTGTCGCATGGAATTGATATTGATGCTGTTGAAATTCTACAGCAGAGCGATGATATATCAGATCATTATTTAGTGTCGTGTATAATACAGTTAGCCAAGGCTACAAAACCACCACCCAGCCATAAATATGGTAGAACCATCACTTCTACCACTAAAGATTGCTTTATAAATAATCTCCCCGAGCAGTTTCATCGCCTTAGTACACCTGACAACTTAGAAGAACTCGATGCTGCAACAGAAACTATTGGCTCTCTCTTTTCCAGCACATTAGATGCAGTCGCTCCTTTACGTCTAAAGAAGATTAAGGAAACTAATCCAACGCCGTGGTATGATGAGCACACTCGGGCTCTAAAACGAGCTGTGAGAAAAGCTGAACGTAGTTGGAAGAAAACAAAACTAGAAGTTTTTCGCCTTTCGTGGAAAGAAAAAATGATTGAGTACAGAACGGCTATAAGAAATGCTAGATCTACTTATTTTTCAAATCTCTTAATAGAAAACAAACATAATCCTAGGTACTTATTTGACACAGTGGCTAAATTAACTAGAAACAGAGATTCAACTGCTGACGTTTCCAAAGAGCACAGCAGTAATGACTTTATGAACTTCTTTACTTGCAAGATTGACAATATTAGAGAGAAAATTATAAACATGCAACCGTCTACAGTTTCGCTTCAGACAGTGCACTGTAGTGTCCCTGAGGTAAAACTAGAATCATTCGCCGCTATAGGAGAGGAAGAATTATCTAAACTTATCAAATCATCAAAATCAACAACATGTATGTTAGACCCAATGCCGACTAAACTACTGAAAGAAATGCTTCCAGAGGTCGTAGGTCCACTTCTTGATATAATTAATTCATCGTTAACACTAGGATACGTGCCAAAAACTTTTAAGCAGGCTATTATTAAACCTCTTATTAAAAAACCTCAACTAGATCCGAGAGATTTAGTAAACTACAGGCCAATCTCGAATCTACCTTTTCTGTCAAAGATACTAGAAAAGGCAGTTTCAACACAACTGTGCTCCTTTTTAGAAAGAAATGGAATCTGTGAGGATTTCCAGTCAGGATTTAGACCATACCATAGTACTGAGACTGCTCTCGTTAGAGTTACAAACGATCTACTCTTATCATCCGATCGTGGCTGTATTTCTCTATTAGTGTTATTAGATCTCAGTGCTGCTTTTGACACTATCGATCACAACATTCTTTTAAAAAGACTTGAAAACTATATTGGCATTAGTGGAATTGCTTTGGCATGGTTCAAATCTTACTTATCTGACCGTTATCAGTCTGTAGTAGTTAATGAAGAGATGTCGTATCGATCACAAGTTCAATATGGAGTACCACAAGGCTCAGTACTAGGACCGTTGCTTTTCACTCTGTACATGCTGCCCTTAGGAGAGATAATTAGGAAGCATGGTGTTAGTTTTCACTGCTACGCTGACGATACTCAGCTCTATATTTCCTCGCGCCCTGGCGAAACCTACAAATTCACAAAACTAACAGAATGCATAGCTGACATTAAAAACTGGATGACAAGAAATTTCTTATTATTAAATTCAGAAAAAACTGATATCCTAATCTTTGGACCAAAAACTTCCTCACGAAAAAACCTTGAATACTCTCTAACACTTGACGGGTGCTCCATTAAATCTTCGTCCTCAGTTAGGAACCTGGGTGTGCTCTTTGATACCAATCTTTCATTTGAAAGTCATGTTTCTAGTATCTGTAAAACCGCCTTCTTCCATCTAAAAAATATATCTAAATTACGACATATGCTCTCAATGACAAATGCGGAACAGTTGGTTCATGCATTCATGACCTCAAGACTAGATTACTGTAACGCTCTACTGGGTGGTTGTTCTGCTCGGCTTTTAAACAGACTACAGTTGGTCCAAAATGCGGCAGCTAGAGTTCTTACTAGAACCAGAAAGTATGACCATATTAGCCCAGTTCTGTCAACATTACATTGGCTCCCTATTAAACATCGTATAGACTTTAAAATCTTGCTACTTACTTATAAAGCTCTAAATGGTTTAGCTCCCCAATATCTAAGCGAGCTCTTGGTGCATTATAGTCCTTTACGTCTATTGCGATCTCAGAATTCAGGCCAGTTGATAATACCCAGAATATCAAAATCAACTGAAGGCGGCAGATCCTTTTCCTATTTAGCACCTAAACTCTGGAACAATCTTCCTAGCATTGTTCGGGAAGCAGACACACTCTGTCAGTTTAAATCTAGACTAAAAACACATCTCTTTGCTCTTGCATACACATAACACATTATCAATACATTAACATTTTTCAAATCCGTTAAAGGATTGTTACGCTGCAATAATTAGGTCGGCCGGAACCGAGAACATTTCCTATAACACTAGATATACCTGTACATCAGAATAAGAATGGCATCTACGCTAATATCTGTCTCTCTGCTTATCCTGAGGTTTTCCGGGTGCTGGATCCAGGCCGTATCCAGATCAGATGGAGAACCTGTGTCTGGACCTGACTACATCGTAGCCCAGGAGACAATGGGCCTACAGATCCAGTTCTGGCTGCATCTATAATTCAGATTTTTAAATCTCCGTATCCGCTTACATATATTTATATATAATCTATTTTTAATCTCTATAATAAAAATGTATAATTCAGATTTTGATCTCCATATCCATTTACATATATTATATATATCTTCCAAGGGGTTTTTTCCCTCCTAGGACTTTTTTCCCAGTGCTAGCACGCTGGGTTTTTCTCCTAGGGGGTTTTTTCCACCCCTGGGAGTCAGCCGACATTGGCTTAATGTAGCACCATCTTGTATATGTTACATATTACCACGCTTGCTTGTACAGCTTATTTTTAACCATTTCTCTTTTTTCTGTGCTCCTAATATGTAAAGCTGCTTTGAAACAATTACAAATTGTAAAAAGCGCTATATAAATAAATTTGACTTGACTTGACTTGATGGTCCTCCCATAGACCCTGAGCCAAGTGACCACTCATGATCGCCCCCCCAGCCCGTGAGGGAAGCATCTGTCGTAAGCATTACGCGACGACGAGGAGTTCCCAGCACGGGTCCCTGGGACAGGAACCAAGGCTTTTTCCACATGACCAGAGCACGAAGGCATTGCCGCGTGACTTTGATCGTGTGAAAAGGATTTCCCCTCAGGGAAAACCCCTTGGTCCTGAGCCACCACTGTAAGGGTCTCATGTGCAGAAGGCCAATGGTAATCACGTTGGATGCAGCTGCCATCAGACCCAACAGTCTCTGAAACTGTTTTACAGTGAGTGACTGGCCTAACTTCACCCCATTTACGGCTCCGAGAATGGAATTCACACGAGCAGGAGACAGCCGCGCCTGCATCGTGGTAGAATCCCAGATTACTCCTAGATAGTTTGCAATCTGACTCGGAACCAGCACACTCTTTTTGGCATTGAGCCTCAGCCCAAGCTTTTTCATGTGCGACAGAACAACATCTCGATGTTGAACTGCCAACTGTTCTGTTTGAGCTAATATCAACCAATTGTCAATATAGTTCAGCACGTGGATGCCCTGGAGTCTCAATGGAGCCAGCGCTGCATCCACGCACTTCGTGAACGTGCGGGGTGATAATGATAGGCCGAAAGCAAGAACCCTGTATTGGTAAGCTTTGTCCCTGAAAGCAAACCTGAGGAACTTCCTGTGAGAAGGATGGATGGATACATGAAAGTAAGCATCTTTCAGGTCTATCACAACAAACCAGTCCTCGGACCTGATCCGTGGGATAACCCTCCATCCTTCTTTGGAACAATGAAGTATAGGTTGTAAAACCCTGACAGCTTGCTGGGAGGAGAACCCCTTCTATAGCTCCTTTTTGCAAGAGCGTCATAACCTCCTGTTCCATTACCAGAGACTGCTCGGGGGCCACCACTGTGGGAAGGACCCCATTAAACTGGGGGCAGGCGAGACTCAAATTTGTAACCCTTTTCTATTGTGAGCAGCACCCATTTTGAAATATTTGGGAGAGGTTTCCATTCTGCCTTATTTACAAAGGGAACCAGTCTCTCGAGACTGGCCTCTGGTGTTTTTTGAGCACTTGACTCGGCGCCCTGAAGCGGCGAACCGGCAAGGAACAGCCGAATTCAAGTGATGACCGGCCCTCCTCGGAGGATCGGTGGAGACCGCTGCACCCTGAAGCACACTGGGTGGCAGGGTTAGCAGAACGGCCCCCTGAGGGTGCCAAAGAGGAATGGGTACCAAGTATTTTAATACCCAACCCTCTCTGGAGGGGGCTGCCCTCCAATGTCCCACGCCACTGGCATCAGGACCTCTTCGAGGCCTTCTTGGTGATAATTACAGTCCGCAGATCTGTGTTACCCCACAAAGACTTCGGCTGTGTCGCCTGTCCCTGTCCCCAAGCTTTCTGTGGGGGACCAAGGGTGGCGACACTTTCTTTGGATGAATGGTCAGACCAGTGCCCTGAAACGGCGAACTGGCAGGGAACATCTGAACTGACCGCTCTACAGTCCTCCTCTTTCTTGGAGGAAGACTGGAAACCACTGCGCCCTGAAGCACACGAGGTGGCAGGGTTGGCAGAACGGTCTCCTTTATTTTCTTTTAAATTCCTCAGAATTTAATGTATTCAATATTTCATTTAATCCTCAAATTAGATGCAGCCAGTTCTTATATAAATATAGATTTTTGAAAAGACTGAATATATTTAGAATATAAAGAAAAAGAATTATAGCTCGTAATAATTCGCAAGGTATTTTAGGGAAACGAGAGAGAAAGAGAGAAAGGGAAACTCCCGTCTGCTCAGATCCCTTAATATATAAATATATATACATGCACACACACATGCATAATTACGGACACGTGATACATGCGCAGCCTCGGCAACGCGAGATCCGAGCCATATATTCTTTAATGAAAACCCAATCCACATCTGAGCTATATTCTTTAATGAAAACTCAATCCACCCGCTGCCTCGGCAAGCGCGAGATCCGAGCTTTGCATTAGACTTTTATTCCCTCAAGAATAAAGCCAACAGGAGTGGAGCTACAAAACTCCCTCTAGTGCATACTTTTCTTCGGGACATTTTTATGAATGAACACTGTCACTGTCAGTTGTGAGCTGACGTGCATGCTCCACTCCCAGCAAACGACACATAAATCGTGTGTATCCCAACTTGCTTTGTAGTAGCACAGGGGAAAAATCAAACTGCTGTTCACGATTGATTTGTTATAAACGTGTGATTTTGAAACACGATGTGTGTGACTGTGAGGTGGCGATCCTCAGATCGATATCACAATATCCACCTCCTCAGAGCTGGACATGTGAATATCGGTGCCTCAACCCAGGGGAAGAAACCACGTGCGTGCTTCCACCTGGGAGACGGCACTGAACCTGGCAGGTGAAGGCAGAGAAAGGGCGGCGCCCGTCTCTAACCCCTCTGTCAGATCCATTTGTGAACCCCACGAACGGAGCCTCCGCCCTGCCTCAGCAGAAGCGGGACCCGATCCGCGGGGAACACTGGAGCACAGTGTCCTGAGAGTGAGTTTTTACAGTGCACACAGACGGCTCCCTCGAGAGCTGCCTGGGCATACTCATTCCCACTTCACTGCTGTTTCTCGCCATAATAAGTGTCTTTTTTATATATAAATATATGGATTGGTGTGAGATACTCTTGTCCTCAGACGAAGAGATCGTGATTATTTATATGTGATAAGACAAACAACACCAAATAAGACACACAAGATACAGAGAGCGCTTGCTGAAGACAACAGAAGCTGGCGTTCTTTGTTCTGGGTATGCTTTATAGTTTCCTGGTCCGTGACGTCACCTGCCTCTGACGTCACATTTCCTCATTGGTTGGATACAGAGGTGCTTCACGAACACAAAATGCAGAGGGTTCCCATCACGTCATTCGACATAGTGTCGATAGTTCCCATGAAAGGGAACTGAGCTTGTGCAACCACTGCAGTTTTTTATTGATCTCACATTATAAACAGGATGATGATGATGAGAATGATGATGATGATGATGATGAAGAATAATCCTCCAGATGTCGCTGCGATCACAATCACATTCATACCAGCACCATGATGAACTGAAAGAGGAAGATCATCATGATTAACTCTCCAAACTGATGAATGATGTGAAGATACAGGAGTGTGTTAATAAAAGCTTCACCTGTGACAGTTACAGCGTCTGATCTCTGAGATCCATGTTGATTGTGAGCCTGACAGTAGAAGCGTCCACTCTGTAGTGCACTGAAACTCTGTCCAGATCCAACAGCTGAGCTTTCATTCTCCTTAAACCAGCTGAAGTTCAGAGCAGGAGGGTTTGAATCACTGCTGCAGATCAGAGTCACTGAACCTCCTGACCAAATCTGACCAGACTGAATGATGGACACTGAGACGTTCCTGGGAGGATCTGAAATGGATACGATTGAAAATTCTCAATAAATCTTAGTAAATTGTGGATTTGTGAACAATGACCTTATGAAAAAGAAGCATACTTCAAGTTCATTTTATCAAGTATACTTAAGTAATACATAAGTATATTTTAAGTATACTTTATGTAGTAAATATAACTGTATCAATGTACTAGTAGTAAACATGTAAGTGTACTATTTCGACCTCATATGAGGACATTACATTTTTGCCTCTTGACACAATGATAGTCAATTTTGTAAATCTTAGACCTGTTGGCCACATTTAGGGGCACTGCCCACACCATCTTGTGGTGATATCACAACATTACACCACTGTCAGTGAGAACAAAATGGCTAGAATATCAGCATAAAACTTCTACCCCAGTTCCCGAAAGAAAAATGACCCAGGTAAAAAATCTATTCAAATTATATGAATGAAACAAATGTATTTATGTACAATACTGTCTCTATCATCATATGAGGATTAAAATTTGACATATTTTAGTAATAGTAGCACTCTAGAACATCAGTAAATGTGAAGCACTCGTTTGAGGACATTAGGACTATATAACGTTATTTTTTCTACCATGTGGTTAGCTAAACATGGGAATATTTAGATGGATCGCATTAGCATTGAAAAAACAACAACATTTGTCTGTGTGTGTGTGTGTGTGTGTGTGTGTGTGAGCAGAGTAAATCATGGTAAATCATAGTAAATAATACTACAATATGGTTTATCAAGGTGAATCATGCTAGAATCCTGGTAAATCATTCTAGTAAATATCGGATATCGGCAGATAGGCCTACTCAAACCCCAGCTGGATCTCTAATTTTTTTTTACGTTATTACAGCGAAACTTACATCGTCAAGAGCAGAACAATTGCTCATGGCAATTGCAAACAACTCTGAGGTGGAGGACCTCTCAGATGGGGAAGATAATGATCCTGCTGTGGACGAAGTCATTTTACAAGATGTTGACCTCATGGATGAGCATCCAGATTTTTCGCCACCTGATTCATCAGGAGATGATTCCGGTGAAGAGTACACACCACCTGATGCAGCTGAAGATACTGACTCTGAGAATGAAAGTCAGCCAAATCATCCACAACTGCACAGACGTGGATGTAAACAACAGCATATTGAGAATGATGAGCTGGATGAGGAAGATCAGAGACATGGAGAGCCCAGACCAGAACCAAGGAATGCTGGACGTGGAGAACGCTGGAGGTCTGCTCCATTTAGACCAAATTTGGTCCAGTTTCAGGATGGAGATGATGGACTGAAAGATGAGCGAACAGGTTGGCAGCCACTGGATAATGTGGAGCAGTACATTGACTCAGACTTGATGAAACTCATTGCTGACTGCACAAATGCCATGTCACTGGGTAACAGTGGGAGATCTCTCTCAACTTCGGTAGATGAGATTTATCACTTTTTTGGAGCAGCAATCTTGATGTCTTGCATGCCTTATCCACAGATAAGGATGTTTTGGTCCAATGCCCTACAAATCCCCGCCATTAGTAAGACAATGTCACGTGATCGCTTCTTCAAACTTAGGAGCCATCTGAAAGTAGTTATTGACTATGATGTATCAGAAGATAAGAGGGAAACCGACAAATTCTGGAAGGTGAGGCCTTTTATGGACCATATACTTACCGGCTGCCGCCTTCAGGTTCATCCAGAATGCGTCTCAATAGACGAGCAGATGATCCCGCTTACAGGGGCCTGTCCATTCCAACAATATGTGCCACTAAAGCCAAATCCAGTGGGAATGAAGAACACTTGGGTCTAGGAACACTAGTCATCAAACGTCTTTCCGAAACCCTCACTGCTGGCACACAAGTGTATTGTGATCGCTTCTTTACCACCATACAAGCAGTTGACCACATGCTGAAGGATGATATTTATCTTACTGGTACAGTGATGAAGGGCCGAGTCAAACAAGCAATGAACAAGTTACCCGATGACAAAACCCTGAAACACCAAGGGAGAGGTGCCGTCTCCACAGTAACCAGGGCAGATGGGAAACTATGCGTGGTCAAGTGGTACGACAACAAGCCAGTTGTGATGCTCTCCACTGTTCACTCAGAGCAGCCAGAAGATACTTGCCAGCGGTGGTCCAAGAAGGGAAAAAATATGTGACCGTGACAAGACCAAGCATCGTGCGCGAGTACAACTCAAAGATGGGAGGTGTTTACATTTTAGCCATGTTTCAGCCTGTTTACATTTTATGTAGGCTTTACACTCTGATGTTTACATTTTCAAATAAACTGTGAAAATGTGTCAAATTAACTTTTTGTACCAATGGAGTCTATGTGTGTCATACAGTAAGATAGACCCACTGTACTCGTATGAGGACATTCATTTTTGAGAGAACTACTTATTGTATTAAGTTGAAATTTTGAATTTTGACTAATTAGGACCTTCTGGCCCCAACAGCAAATAATATTTCAAAAAGTTATGATAGACCCACTGTCCTCACATGAGGACATCTTTTTCTGCAAAAACTACTTCCTGTACAAAAACAAATTTTAGGTATTATACTTAATAGGTCCTACATATCCCAAATAGCAAGAACAATTATAAAATGCACACCAGGCAAACTCTCGGGTCTCAAGAGGATACCGCTTGGGACTAAATTGGCCCAATTGAAGTATACTTTTAAGTGTACTATAAGTGTAACGGTAGTAAACTAAGTACACAACTACTTCACAGCTACATTTCTCATTTGTACTACGAGTGAACTTAAGTATACAAGTAGTTTACTATTTTAATATTAGTAGTACATTTTTTAGTAGATGTTAGTATACTTTGAAATACACTCTCAGTAAACTACTAGTTCAATTCAAGTATAGGCCTACTTGTACTCTTTCCATTTTAAAAACATTTTATTCTAGCTTCATGAATCCTTTTTTATCAACACTTAAATGTGGGTAAATTTGATTTAAAAAAGGGAAACATTTTAAACAAAATGCTGAGAAAACTGCATTTTTGTGAAAGACTCTGTCCAGATGGGATTCAGAACGATGATCAAACACAGATGGAGTAGATCGAGTCCATAAACTCCCCCAAAGCTTCAGAGTACTTTAGCTCGTCCTGTGTCGACATTTCATTCAGTATGTTAGACAGTTTTGATTTATGCTGTTTAATGTTTGATGATCGCTTTATTTTACATTTGTGTGAACAATCTTCTATTGAAGGGATTCCCAAAGTGTGGTACGCGCACCCCCAGGGGTACGCGAGCTGCCACCAGGGGGTGCACGAGAGGAAAAATGTAATGGCGGTCTGTTTTTTTAAGTGGGATTTTTCCATACAATAAAAAAACATGAACAGTAAACATTTCCTTTTGTAATCGCTTTTATTTTAAATAAAAAACTATAATTTATTACTTTTTCATAGAAACGTAGAAGAAGACAGCTGCTGTCTTCTTCAATGCACTGCTCTTCTTTTATGCACTGCAGGCTAGGCTATATGCGTGCCAACTCGTTTCATTCATTCCATATATATATTATAAATATGCTTAACTGGCTGAAATCAGGGAAACTGTCAAGTGAGCTCAAGCCAGAATACCCTTTGTGACATGCTGGATCGGAAATATGTGAAATAAGTTTTTCTAGCCGACTAGTTGTTCATTTAAGCCATTAGTTGACTAATCACATTTATATTAATTTAATTTCTTAAATACTGGAGAGAATAAACTAATAATGCGTGTTTATGTAATATAGGCTATGCACTCAAGCGCACACATAACGCTTGCTATAAAGAACCGGCAAAAGTAATGATTATGAATGTGACCAAAACAGCAAGGAGACATTTTAATGGTTTATTAATAAAGTAATGTTTTCTGAATCAGTGTCGGCTGGGAAGATGAAGTTGATATTGCTGACTCTCATCTCCACATATACTGGACTCGCCTAGAGAGAGAATGCACATTTCATTCGGATTACATAATCATAGTAGACTCTTTTCGTTTTTAATTATTTCATTTTAAAGTAGATATTTCAAGCTTCGATAGATATAATTTTTCATGTCTACGAGGCTAGCAGCCTATACGCTGAGTTTCGGTTCATTTAGCCTAAGTCGTGCTCCAGTTCACGCGCCAGTGATTGCGCCCGCGCATCCGTGATTATATTGTCTGCTATATTTGCTTCTTATTTATTAAACCCAGGCAATTGGTTTATGAAACATTGATTCAAATTAAGATACAATTTTTACAAAACGAAATTCACTTTAAAGAGAGGCCTTCTATAAAACAAAACTTAATGAAGTGGTCAAAATCATGTCTGACCCACTCCACTTATGATGCATCTTACTCATGCTGTTCACTTTTCATAATCAAGTAAACGAATTTAAAACATAACATAGGACTATTTAAACATATATATATATATATGACAGTACAGAGAAATTTCATAAGCAAGAGCGGATCATGAGTCACGAGTCGGATCAAGAATAATTTATTCTTAGACTTATATTTAATAATAGGAGCATTCAAGTTATTTGACATTTTATTTTTTTTTAAAGTAACGCAATAGTTACTTTCCCTGGTAATTAGTTACTTTTATAATGCTGTAACTCAGTTACTAACTCCGTTACTATTTCTGAGAAGTAACTAGTAACTATAACTAATTACTTTTTTAAAGTAACGTGCCCAACACTGCTTATGATAAAGTTGTTAGTCACAAAGGAGGAGAGGGACCAAGAGAGAGTGAGGATTTGGAGGCAACAGAGACGGAGAGAATAGCCTATTGCTGCAATGTTTATTTTACGCGGCTTAAAATAACCGTGCTTTCTGTTACTGAGTCTGTGTCTGTCACTCGTCCTCTTAAAAGTGGAAGCTTGTGCGTAGCTTTGTTGCATTATATTGAAACTTTGTTGATGTTGTTATTGTCATGCGTGTTCTGGTTATTTGCGTATGATTAAACATGAGTCTTTATATGGCGATAAAACAAAGCTTTGTTGCGTTTTTTTTTTTTTGAAGTGGGGATTGGGGGTGCGCCAACCCGGTTGGGACATAGAAGGGGGTGCGCAGGGAAAGTTTGGGAACCGCTGTTCTATTGCTCGGTTCAGCTTCTTCTTCTTTTGAACTGGAAATTCTGTACTCATAGATGCGCCCCCTACAGTATAGCCTGAAAATTCAGTCAATGGCGAGGAAACACTGAAGTAGATTTGAAGTAAATTCCTATTGTACTCTACCAGTGGACTAGCCTTCACAAAAATTTAGATATTCAGAATTAGCAAAATATCTGTTTTCTTTATAAATCAACATTTCCAAACAATGTGCTTTTATACTATACTTTTATAAATATACTTTTAAGTATATATCGATCAAAAGACAAAGTCCAATTATAGGTCAAATATACCTAGACTTTTCTGTCAGTATAAGTCAAGTATAATTAAGTCCAATTTAAGCATATTTCTAAGAAGTATATAAAGTATATTTATGAGAAGTATACAAAAAATAGACTGAAAGTAGCCTATACTTACTATTTTTAGTTTAAAAGAAGTATTCTAATAGCACAACTAAATAAACTTCTTTTTCGTAAGGGTGTGCAGATTATTATTAACTCACACGTAACATTTAAAGTCACAGCATCAGAGTATTTCTCTCCATGTTCATTGATGGATCTGCACTTGTATTCTCCACTGTCATCAGAGCTGATCTTTGAGATGCTGTAGATTCTTCCAGATCCTACAAACGTTCTTCCTTTATACCAGCTGATTTCTGCAGGAGGGTTTGAATCACTGCTGCAGATCAGAGTCACTGAATCTCCTGACACTATTTCACCAGATGGACTGATGGAGATCACTGGATTCTCTGGAGGATCTACAGGAGAAATATGTAATATCAAGACTCCACACAAAAAATAAGAGTGAATAATATGTACATGGTCTATGGCATTTTTTTCTATTCTTAGTAATATTCAAGATTTTGTCTGTTGATACTGTTTTAGCCTTTTTAGATTACATTTATTATAGTGTTATGTTAATTATTTATATTCTATTTAACAAGTTTGTTTGCCCATATAATCTTTAGGGTATTAGGTTAGCTAATTTGGCTTGCTGTCCACTGAGAAGGGGCTCGATGAAGCATCTTCAACTCGAGCTCTGATAATGTTGTTTTAATGATCAGCACAGTTTACTTTCACTTTTAAACAAAAGAAGGGACAAATTGAACTCTACTGGCTTTAGAAATAAAACTTCAAAGATTATACATACATCTGATATTGAGTTGAACAGCAGGAGATCTGTAACTGTGTCCATCAACACCACAGCTATATCTGCCTGTATCTTCTCTGCTGATTCGCCCGAGGTTGAGCTGGTTTCCAATAATTCCTGTAGTTAATGGCTGTGAGTTTCTGTACCAGATGAATGTTGCTCTGTCAGTCAGATTGCAGCTGCTTTTACATGTCAGACGGACTGAATCTCCCTCTGTCACTCTCTCAGGAGACTCCACCTGAAGATCTGAACACAACACACACATTATATCTAGTGCTGCTGTCATACACTGATTATTATTCAACATAATGCACAGAAGAAGAGAGAAACCTCATGAAAGTCACCTGTGACAGTTAGAGTCACTCCTGGAACACCAATCCATTTTCTTCCTGTTATATTAGTGATGAATCTGAAATAGTACACGCGTGAATCCTTCAGTGTCACATGACTCAGTCTGATGGTGCAGTTCTGCTGTTTATCTCCCAGATACTGAAGCCTCTGACTGTATTCAGGGTCCTTAGACAGATCTGGAAAATCTACATTATTTATTACTCGTGTTTTTGTCCAAAACACTCTCTTGATCTGATGTCCAGTAGGGTATTTATAAGTGCAGCTCATTATCACTGATGAGTCCTTTAGTGCACAGATGTGTGAAGGACTGTATCTCACACCCCAGCCACTCCACTGGCTACAAACTCCTGAAACACAACATTGACAAGAAAATAATGAAAATGTCCATCTATGAAAACTGTCTTTTACACAACTGGTGTTTATGTAAATGGAGAACTACACTTATCATGTGTAAAATCTACAGACAGAAGGTGATGAAATACAGGAAGCAGAAGAGAAAACGCTAAACATGAAAAACAGTCTGAACTAAATGTCAGAAGCTTCAGCAGTTAGCATTATGTCAGTAAAAACCTAAATAATATAATTTTGTTTGGATGCAACAAATACATTTCAACACATTTTAGTAGATATTTTACTGCTGATCTTTTTCCCCCAGGGTTAAACAGCAGGACTAACTGGAACAAGTTAATCAGTCACAATCTCTGTTTCTAATATTGAGTTATTATCAGTCACACATTTACAGGAGAGACTCACCTGGAATCATGAGCAGAAACAGCAGAAGAAGAGAAGGAGCCGGTCTCTGTGACATCACTGCAGGAAACTAAATCATTTACACAACAGTACAACATGTCAGCTTTAGCTTCAAAAACACAATAACTTCAGTCTATTGTACTGTAAACACTGTAAAAAATGATAAATCAACTTTAAAATCACGACTGTTAGCAGTTTTTTTACTGTTGTAAAGTCGACATTAGGCACACATGAGCTCTGGATGTTCAGAGGTTATTATGAAAGAAAATGTTTCTCAGAAGTTTCTTCTGTGAATGGAGATTCATTATTTATTCAATATTCATCACTGAACAAGTGTAACTCTTACCGTGTTGTAGTTTCAGACAGCAAACAGACTCCAGGAGAGTGAACTGAAAATGTGAGCTGAAAACTTTCTTCTTCTGAATTTTTTCCCTTCCTCTTTTTAAAGTCTATTTTAGTGACCTGCCCCATGCCGAGACAAGAACAACCCAAATGAAACTACTTGCAAAAAGTAAAATGGTAAAACATCTTTCAAGAAGGATGATTAAAAAATAAATGTGTAAATGCATGAGTGCAGATCTTCCATAATAATATTCAAATGAAGCTCTCAGTGTGAAGAGAATCTTCCTGTCACCATGATCAGTATTCATGAGGTTTCTGAATAGTTAGTGTTTGAAGAGGCGTGTCTGCTGTAAGAGATGCACTGCTATGATTGGCTGAAATAAGTAGGGCTGCCCTCGACTAAAGATTTTTCTGATCAACTAGTAGTCATTGATTTTAAGTGATCAGTCAGCTAATCACACTTACTCACTGGCGCATGAACTGGAGCGCGTCTTATAGGCTAAATGAACCGAAACTCAGAGGCTGCTTTCCTCGCAGACATGAGAAATATATCTATAGAAAGCTTGAAATATCTACTTTAATGAAAATGAAGTAATTAAAAACGAAAAGAAATACTCTGATTATGTAGCCTAATCCGAATGAAATGTGCATTCTCTCTATAGGCGCGTCCACTATGAGCAGATGATGAGAGTCAGCAATGTCAACTTCATCTTTGCAGCCGACATTGATTCAGAAAACATTATTTTATTAATAAACAATTAAAATGTCTCCTTGCTGTTTTGGTCACATTCATAATCATTACTTTTGCCGGTAAACGCTCATTATTATGGTTTATTCTCTCCAGTATTTAAGAAATTAAATTAATATAAATGTGATTAGTCAACTAATAGCTTAACCCTCAGGGGTCTGAGGCTGATTTGGGGCCTGGAGAAGTTTTGACATGGCCTGACATTTGTGCTTTTTTCAGTTGTTCATAAACATATTAATGGAAAAGTGTCATTACACTGTATTCAGCACAAACTAGGCTACAATAATATGTGAGGAACATGTATGTACATGTTTGTATTTTTGAAGGAATAACGTTTATGCGTGGTTATTGAAAAAACAAAAAACTTAAGTCACTGAAATAAAGCCAAAAAATATATATTAAATCTATGTTCACAAGACTTCTGGGTATTGGAGGTTGTAGACTAGAGTTTTTGCTTCAAAATTATGTAAAAATTATAATTCCTACTCCTTCATATAAAACAATAGAGATATTTAAATTTTCTAAAACATCTTTGGTCAAGAAACACAGTATGCGTGGAGGCGTGAATCCTCATGTATAATGGGTGATTCTCACCTGAGAAGACAAAAGAATCAGATAAAGAGCTCTAATGACCTGCATAAATAATGAGGCCTTTCAGTCAGATAGGCTGTGAAAAAAACCCTCTGTTGATCATGTCTCAAGCTCATCATAATATAAATCAAACATACAGAAAAAACAGCAATACTGTGAAATATTATTACAATTTAAAATAATGGTATTCTATTATTAAAATATAATGCATTTCTATGATACAAAGTGTCTGAACAATTATGTTACCTCTATGGCATTTCATATAGGCTTTTAGCTTAAAAGCATGCACATTTGGAGAAATATTGATGGATTCTCATGTTTATGTCAATTTTCTATACAGAGGAGTATTTATTCATTATTTATTGTCGTCACTGTGAATGCTGGATACTGTGTTTACAATTCATACTTGCAGCCGGAGGGCGCTCTGTGCACCTTTAGTCCACAAATGCCAATGCTAAAGAAGAATAGGCAATCCAGGAAATAACTGAACTAACAGAGGCCAGAGATCGCTAACTATGGCTATTCAAAACACTTTTCAAGACAATAAATACACGATTGAGACGATGTATGCATGTATTGACTGAATTTGCGTCTGAATAGCGCTCGCTCCGTGGGCGTGGCCGCATTAGCGGATAATGAACTGACTCAAAGGACTTCTGACATGGCTCTCTTTTCATACAGATTACATAAACACAGAAGGTTTGTTTTCGATTTGACTTACAAGATTTAAAACCTGACATTTCAACGTTTTTTTAGACACAAGTCTAATTTTTTTGTGATTAGTATTCACTAAGTTACAGTTCATTTTCTGAGAACTATCAGATTGGACTTCGTTCAGAGGGAGACGAGAGATCACGCATCATGTTAGTTTTCTTTATTTTACAAAAAGCACAACATTTTGTTTTTACTCTGAGTGTACACAAATAAAAGAAGATATTCCACAGATTAAAATGGTGTATAGCTCTTAATTTTATGTGCAACATTGACAGAGTATTTTGAGTCTCTTTCACACTGGTTAGAAAAAAAACGCGGTGATCACGCCGGCGTGACCGCTGACCCAAGGGAGTTAAATGAACAACTACTAGTCGACTAGAAAAAAAAAAAAAAACTTATTTCACATATTTTCGATCAAGCATCAAAAAGGGTATTCTGGTTTGAGCTCGCTCTTCGCTCGCATGCTCTGACAGACACACACACAGCGCATCGTACATTATTATCAGTTTAAAATTATATTTGTGTATGATTAACCCCAACACACACCAGAGAAAAAAAAAAAAACTTTTCAGGTCCTATGGCTGAGAGAGCCTACTCGGATGAAAAGCGCTTCAGGGAGCTCAATTATAGGCCGAGTAACGCGGCATTTTTTGTCAGTAACAGTAACGTTGTAACGGGAGAAAAAGTAATTTGTTTGATTACTCGTTATTGAAAAAAGTAACGGCGTTAGTAACACCGTTTATTTATAACGCCGTTATTCCCATCACTGGATATTATATGGTCTACAAAGGAAATAAAGAGAAATAAATTTACAATAATATTCATATAACTTGCATGTCTCATTGCACTAATTACTCAGTAACATAGTACCAAAAATATATTCAACATATATCTATATTAATAATCACAATAAAGATAACAAAAATACAGTACTAGACTGAATATTATGCTGTAAGCAATTATATAAACAAACATCCGCTGTATCGGCTCGTAACACTAGAGCGGATGGTGATGACTCAGCAGATTGAGATCGGCAAATCATGGGCGAAATAAACGGTGAACTCAAACAATATAAACATCAGCAATCACCAATCACATGCACAACATATACTAATTAGAGATAAAGGCATAACAGTACTTACAGTTATTGCATGAACGCATTACACAGAGCATAATATAGAAAGCTTGAAATATCTACTTTAATGAAAATGAAATAATTAAAAACGAAAATAAACAGCATAAACATGGATTAACAGTCATCTTCTACCAGTGTGCGTCGCTAATAATGGGACGTACAGGAAACAACAACTAAAACATTAGTTCCGAGGACAGGCTTTCTGACACAGCCGCCCCCAATTATCTGGTAAGATAATTGAATACCCTAAGAAAGTCTGTCTGAAGTGCCTGTGTCATCGTCCTCAAGATAAGGAAGTGGGATCAACCGGACAACTGGACGGGTATAGGTTTTCTCCTTAACCCTGACTCTGGAGATCCGAATTCTACCATCAGCCCCAGCCAGGGTTTCCGTCACTGTGCCGACAGGCCAGAGTGCCCGGGGAAGTTGGGGTTCGACAATAAGTACTACTTGACCGACTGTCAGTTCCTTGACATCCGTCCTCCACTTATGACGACCATGCAAGCCTGGGAGGTAATGGCGAATAAAGGCTGTCCAGAAACAGTCAGCCAGCACCTGACTTTGTCTCCACTTCCGTCTTCCGAGCAAGTTGTTAGAGTCATATAGGACCTGTGGTAGAGAGGCATCATGGCGACCCATAAGAAGTAAGTTTGGAGTCACTGGATCCAGGTCTGCGACATCTGAAGATACATAGCCAAGTGGTTTGGCATTTAAGATGCTCTCAACTTCCACTAGAAGAGTTTGAAGCACTGGTTCTGGGACCGACTGCTCTCGCAGGATTACACGCAGCGCTGTCTTGACTGATTTTACCTCACGCTCCCAGGTTCCCCCGAAGTGAGGAGCACTTGGTGGATTATGGCGGAACCGGATCTTCTGCCCAGCCAGCAGCTCTTGAACTCTCGGTGACATGGCATTGAAGGTCTCTCGTAGTTCTCAAATCACCTCCAATGACATTAGTGCCATTATTGCATAGCAGTTCCATAGGCTTGCCCCGTCGTGCTATGAATCAATGCAGAGAGAGCAGGAATGCGTCAGTATTCATATGCTCTAACAGATCTAGATGCACACACCGTGTCGTCATACATTTGTAGATAATTCCCCGTCTTTTCTCTTGACGGCGGCCAACTTTGACTGCGAATGGGCCGAAGCAGTCTACACCAGTAGAATGCAAAGGTGGCTTATACAGATTTAGCCTGCAAGGTGGCAGATCTGCCAATCGCGGGGTTTGAGGCTTGGCCTGCCACCGTTGACAGTCTTGTGCACCGTTGACAGTGCGCTGCTGTTTACGTATCGCCTCTCTGCCTCGGAGTACCCAATACTGGCGACGCAGTTCAGCTAGGACCCTTTCTGAGCCAGGATGAAGGAGTCGCTGATCTGTCTCCTTAATTAGCAGCTTGGTGATGGGATGGCCAGGGTCTAATACAATTGGATGTATAGTCTCCAGGTCAAGGTCACTAGCACAACGTAGTCGTCCACACACTCTAATGAGACCGGTGGCCCCATCATACTCAGGGGCGAGAGATCCCAGACGACTGTCAGCTGGAACTGACTGTCCGGCCTTTAAAACCCTGACTTCAAGCGGGAATAAGTCACTTTGAGCCTGTGCCAGGAGGAGCCTCTCTGCTTCAATAAAATCAGAAGCCACGACAGGAGAGTGAGTATCTGTTCCGGCCGTCCCATGCAGGGATCTGACAGTGGCCTGGACAAGCTCTTGCCATGTGTGGAACTGGCATGGATCAGGAAGGGAGCTACTAGACAGAGAAATGGTTCCAATAAAGGCATCCTTCTTTAACTCACTGAAGTCTGGCTCTTCTTCAGTTTTGGGTGTGGATGGCCACTGGTCAACTGGCTGGTTCAGGAAGGCTGGCCCTGAGCTCCACTGATGAGGACCTGCCAACTCATTTAGAGTAAGACCTTGTGTGATGTGGTCAGCAGGATTGTGAACTGACTCAACATAACTCCATTCAGCCATGTCGGTGAGGGTCTGTATTTCTGCTACACATGTACCCACGAACACCTCGTAGCGGCAGGACTCCGATGTCAGCCAGTATAACACAGTGGTGGAATCAGACCAGAAAGTAACTTTGTGAATAGGAATGGTCAACTCTGTTTGGATCACCTTTGCCAACTGGGCACCAGTCAGAGCTGCACTTAGCTCCTAGCGAGGCATGGACAGACACTTCCTTGGTGCTACTCTAGACCTGGCCAAGACAAAGGTTACAGTGACCTGTCCTTGACTATCTGTTGTACGCAAGTAGGCCACTGAACCATAAGCTCTTTCTGATGCATCATTAAAGACATGAAGCTCATGGGTAACAAAAGTGTTGTCAATGGAGGCCGAGGTGTATGTTCGAGGGAACTGCAACTGAAGGAGAGTCGGGAGTTCTCCTACCCAGGCAAGCCACTTTTCTCTCAAATGCAGAGGTTCAATGGGGTTGTCCCAACCAAGCTTGTGCTTCCAGAGGTCTTGGATAAGAACCTTGGCCCTGGTAGTGAATGGGATGATGAACCCCAAAGGATCATACTGACTCGCCAAGGTCCTATACATGTTCCTCATTGTAGGTGCAGCGGTCTCCGTAGAGCGTAAATTATAGCCCAGGGTGTCAGTGATACAATTCCACCGTAGACCAAGATTGAGTTCTTGGAGGTCAGTGCTGCTTTGTGCTAACCAGCGCTCGCTATTAGTAGACTTGGCATCTGTGGGAAGGTGTTGGATCACAGATGGTACATTGCTTGCCCATTGCCTGATCTCAAAGCCTCCATCGGAGAGCAGCTGGTGCAGTCCATCCACTGTTGCTTTGGCTTCATCTGCAGTTGGTGTGCTGTGAAGGCAGTTATCTACATAGAATGAATGCCTTACTATGTCAACTAGGTCAGCCATGTCATCTTTGTGTCCTTGGGCATGGTGTTGGAGGGCAAAGATGGCGCAACATGGGCTGCATGTAGTGCCAAACGGAAGTACCTGACATTCATATATATCAGGTTCCACCTCTCTGCAAATATCCCTCCAAAGGAAGCGCAGCACTGGCTTGTCTTTTTTGGCAGCAAGCGTACCTGGTGGAACATACCTCTGATGTCCCAGCTGATAGCAACAGTGTGTTGGCGGAATCTCAGGAGGACACCCAGTAAGGAAGGTCCCAAAGTCGGCCCAGGCAGCAGCTGATAATTTAAGGACTGTCCCTGATGTTTAAAGGAACAGTTAAAGACAATCCTGTCCTTACCGTTGTGATGCACCATATGGTGCGGGATGTACCAGGATTCTTCACTTTTGCTGGCCTCCTCTGGAGTTATCTTAGCCACATAACCTGCCACCTCCAACTTCTTGATCTCAGTACAGTAGGCTTTAGCCCTCTCAGGATCCCGTGCCAGCCTGCGTTCAGTGCTACGCAAACTAGGTAGCACAGTCTCTTTGTCTGCATGGAGTAAACTCACTGGTGTTCGCCTTAGCAATGGTGTAGCGTAACGTTGAACACTGTCCACATTCACCCGGATTGTGGCATTTTGCAGCACAGTATAAGCCTCCCTATCCTGTTTGGACCTGGTAACCGTTTTCTCGTTGTAGGGGAGAGTATCGACTTGCCAGAGCCTTTCTACATGGTGGATAAAATCATCACGGGTTGGAACTGACACGATGTGAAGACACTGCTGATTCCCTCGAGAAGGTTGCATTGGACTCATAGGGCCCTGTAGAGACCATCTGAGTTATATGCAGACAGCAATAGGTCCCCCTATTGGGCCTTTGCGTATGGGCTGGATTGGTGTCAGGAGGTGAGGATTATCTGACCCGATAAGGAGTAATGGCTTTACTCTGTCCACAGGAGGCAGCGGTAGATCCTTCAGGTGTTGATAGGCATTCTGGAGGGCAGTCACTGGGTAGTTGTGCTCCGCTAGACACAGACTGGTTGCAGTGAATGCGTTGCGTATAGTGAACTTCGTCATGGGTTTGGATACTGAGGACACCTCAAAAGATATCGATGATCCTTCAAGTTTAGTGTGACACTGTTGAATTGTCTGTAGGGGAAGCACTTCAGGAGCACCTGTTAACTTGAGCTGCTGCACTACTGGCTGAAGCACTAGTGTTCTCTCTGACCCGTCATCAAGTACTGCATGGGTTTCCATAGTGTGACAACCATTGTGAAGGAGGACTTTGACCACTTTCAACATGACCTTTGGAGAACCGTTAGGTCTGTCAAGGTAAATCCTGGTAGGTGGCAAGCTTACCATGAGTACGGCCCTAGAAGTGTCATTAATGGACTCATGTAGAACTGTAAGATGTAGTTCTTTACAGACCTTACATGGGCGTTTGAGGTTGCAGGTCTCTACTGCATGTGTCCGACCACATCTCCAGCAGCGTATTCCCTCTTTAATCCAGGTGACGATTTGAGCAGTGGTTAATTTCTTGAATTGGTCACAGGAGTTGAGGTAGTGGTCCCTGTTGTCACAATGGGGACAATATGGCTTTGGCTTTGAGCTGGGTTTTGAGTCTGCAGATTTAGGGGACCTGGTGATGCTCTCATTGGCCACGAGAACAGGTGTTGGTCTCTCCTTTGGACGAGTGAATGTCGTAGCTTTACTATAGAGCTTGGATGAGTCACTCTGGAACAAGGTTGCAGCTCGGCTGGAGATTCGTTTCGCTTGAGACTAGATCTCTAACCAGGTGGCCAGATCAGGAAGTGTATAGGTCTTATCAGTACCCATCTGTAGAATACCCCTGCTTAGGCAGTATTCAACAAAGCCATCACGATAAGCAGATAACCATTCTGGCCCTCAAGTGTCCTCAGCATGCCCACCAATGATTGAACGGATAATGCAAAGGAGTCAAAAGCATTAGCATCACCCATTTTGACTGGTGGAGTGCTCATGATGGCACCCAACTCTGACTGAACAAGCTGTCTTGGCTGGCCATACTTGAAGAGCCTGCAGTGCAGCTGAATAAGGACACGGATGGTACATATAGGCTTTAGCCAGCTGCTGAGCACTAGGGAGTTTTAAATGGCTTAGCAAGACATGATATTTGTACTGTTCACTGAGATGGTTGTGATTGCTCAACAGATTGTCCAGTGCCAACTTTAACAAGGCAAAGTCACTCTCCTTACCACTGTCGAACACCGGCAACTTGGGTTGTGGGATGCCATAGGCTGATGCAAACACTTAGCTCTGTACCAGGGTATGCTGGATGACCATCCTGCGAAACGGGCAAGAATTAAGGCGGTTGAGCATGGCTAGGGACAGTAGGTGGAATGGCTGAAGCCTGATAGCTGGTAACTGGAGGCTGCAGAAGACGTGCGTGTGTTGTCACAGGTGGAAGTGCTGTGTGCAGTACTGCATGTATCCTTGTATGTGGTGGCAGTGTTGCTGTGGTAGGTTGCTGTGGCACAGATGGCGTGCTTGTACTCAAGGGATGTGCAGCAGTGGACATGACTGTGACTCCTAAGTGAGATTGGGGTACCACAGTAGAATGTTGATAACACAGTGTGAGCTGGTGCAGTTATATGAGTAGTCTGAGATGCATTAGAGACTGGTGTGGCTGCTTGTGGTAACAGGTGGAGCGCTGCAGGTGGTGCACTCCCAGATTCAGCTGTTAACTGCAGTGGTCTAAGTGATGGCTGAGACACCCAAGAGTCATCAGGAATAATCTGTTCAGCTGGACAGATTTGTACAGTTGAGGTCACAGCTGGTGACTGAGTAGAGGACCGCTGGAGAGAGCATGATGGTTGAGGTGGGCTCATGGCTGGACTAATATGTATGAGCTGAGGTGGAGGTGAAAGGCTGTTGGGTGAGCCAGGAGGCACAGGAGTCGTTGAACCAGAGTCTTTAATAAGCATGGAGGATACAAGCTTTGCTACCTCAAGCTCAGTCTCTGCTTGTTGCAGCTTACGCTGTCTTTCTAGTTGCTTGGATAAGGCCTGCTTTGCTGTAAGAGCTTCCTCTTGAATACGCTGGGCTTCTTTAGCTTGTGCTTGTAGCCGCTGGTATTCCACATCAGCCAGTGAATCCTCCTCGACCTGCTGGCGGAGACTGTCTAACTGCCTTTGTTTAATCTTCTCCTCCAGAATAGCAGTCTGGACACTAGAGAGTTCAGGTGGAAGAAAAACGCCAGTGGAGGTAACAGAGCGCCTACTTGTCCTGGAATGAGAGCTAGCACCACTTCGAGACGTTTTCCTCAAGCTGCTTCTTGGTTGACTGGGACAGTGGGAAGAAGCTTTAGGAGGAGGGTCATCAGCGGGTCGGTAGCCAACTTCATAATCGTTGGTTTTATATTCGCACATTCAGACATCCGTATTCAATAGCCTTGTTAATCACACTACATTGGACATTCAGTGGACATTCACAAGTAAATATGCCATTAAAACAATACTTGCCTATTTTGATCGACTGTGAAAAATGTTGTAAGTTGACAATCGTTGGTTGTCAATATCATGTCGCTGCTTAAAATTCGCAAACATTAATTTATTGCACATTTATTGGAAAGTCTGAATTTATCAGAAGTCTGAATATGCGAATATAAAACCAACTTTACCGAAGTCCAAATATGGATCAGATTCCAGTCAGAGAATCAGGAGTGGAGAAGAGATTCTTGATAATGAGGCATTTATTTACAATCTTGAATATGCATCTGAGGTATGCAGCTGTGATATTATATGGTCTACAAAGGAAATAAAGAGAAATAAATTTACAATAATATTCATATAACTTGCATGTCTCATTGCACTAATTACTCAGTAACATAGTACCAAAAATATATTCAACATATATCTATATTAATAATCACAATAAAGATAAATAAAGAAAAATACAGTACTAGACTGAATATTATGCTGTAAGCAATTATATAAACAAACATTCGCTGTATCGGCTCGTAGCACTAGAGCGGATGGTGATGACTCAGCAGATTGAGATCGGCAAATCACGGGCGAAATTAACGGTGAACTCGAACAATATAAACATCAGCAATCATCAATCACATGCACAACATATACTAATTAGAGATAAAGGCATAACAGTACTTACAGTTATTGCATGAACGCATTACACAGAGCATAATAGCAGCATAAACATGGATTAACAGTCATCTTCTACCAGCGTGCGTCGCTAATAACGGGACGTACAGGAAACTAGTGATGGGACGGTTGATACCGGGGCTCCGATGCTCCGACGCAGTTTTCAAAGCACTATTGTATCACACAATGTACTGATGCTTGTATTGAAATGACAATACCACGTGATTGATGACGTTTGAAGCTTCAAACATCATGCAGTATCGGAAAGTCGAGACAGCTGGTTTGAAAACATTGGCGCTTCAGCTGATGCATAAAGGAAAATGCATTTAATCATGTTTTATTGCTGTGGTCTCAGAGACCCTGAACAGAACATAAAGGTTAAACAGCTCATCTAAAATATTTTTTCAACTACTCATGTCAGTTATGATCACATCATTGTATATTTTATATTATTGATCAATATGTGAATCCGTTGACCATGCAGGTTACACGACACAAGTTGTGGTCTCATTGTCACAAATTAATTTAGATGAGATTACATCAGATTAGATAAACAGATTCAAGATATTCAGTATGTCACAGACTTCCGAAGCTTTGGTCAGGTGATTTTTCAAACCGTAGATCTGCTCCATGATGATTTAGATATGGTGAAGAAAACAAGTCTGACCACCAGATGTCGCTAATGTGCACTGTGTTAAAAGCTTCGAGTAATGAACCGTTTTTCGGCACAATTTGATGAAAGCCTCAAACGCTTCAGAAAGCCTCAGTTTCCCATCACTACAGGAAACAACTACTAAAACATTAGTTCCGAGGACAGGCTTTCTGACATTTACAATTACACAACCACCACAGGTGTAGTATGTGCAAACTCAAAATACATCAGTGATATACCTCAGTTTAAATAGATTTTTATGTGTGGTGGTGGTGTGGGTTTCAGGGATGTTTAGATAACTATAAAAGAGTTAACATATTCACTTTTCTTAAAAAAATATTTAGCTATCAGATCTGTTTAAATGCTTTAGTTTGTTTTCATATTATAATATAAAACAAATTGAAGTATTTAAACTGATATAATACTGTATATCAGTTTACATACTTCAAGATTATATTATATTTTATTATATTATAATTGTAATTTAAGCCTAATAAAGAATTGATCTCACAAGGGGATTGTTTAGGGCTCGTTGCCACTATAAAAATCTTGAAACCTCCTGAACTGCTTGTTTTCAAAAATAGATTTAATGTATCACTAAGTTACATCAAGGGTCAAATAAAATAGAAACGGCACATTAAAGTTAAAAGTTACAGTTGCATGATAAAACCATTTTTTGTGTGTGTGTTTACGTTCATTGTACAGGTCTGATATAAAGAATGTTTTTGCTCAGGTGGCCAAAATGGGCGCTCAACAGAGAAAAGTTTTGCTCAGCGAGAAAAAAAAAATAGAGGGGACATTGCTTATTATGTTAGTTGATGTTTTTGCATTCAGAATGAGAAAACTTTTTTCCTCTTTTGTCTGTCGGCCCCTACTGGACATCTTTGATTATTGTGTCATGTGATTCATGCTTCTCTACAACAGTGGCATCCATCAAGCCGGGCTCACACTACAGGAGTTTCAGGCCGATTTATGCATGATTTTAATATGATAAAAAAATCTCATCCATAACATTGGTCGGTTCTGATGTTCGGTCCAGATTATCTGGTAATGTGAGACATTTAAGATTTAAAAGTGCAGAACTTAAACTTGGGCACACATTTGGCCATGATTTGGTCATCTTGACAAATTTAGAAAATCTTAAATGATTATAATTAATGATCAAATTTAGCCTCCGACAAAATTCGGGCAGTGTGTCAGAAGATTTGGCTCACACTCCTGCAGTGTGACTTATTTAACTGTTCTGTCATTCGCTGAAGTCCAGATGGGTTTTATTTATGCAACTTCCTTCGCTTCCATTAGAAATACATCCAGAAGCTGGAAAAACATGAGAAAACATTCAAATAATGAGGTAAAGAGCTGCTATCAAAGCGAACAGGGACTGAAGAATCCAGAAGAGACGCAGGAATTAATATGTTCAGAATTATAATAAACAATTTTGACATCGATACATGAGGAAAAACTACCATAACCTAGAGATATTTTAAATATTATCTCATAATTTGGGAGCAGGTTTATTAGGCTGCTGTCACTTTAAGACCTCATGCACGGATCCATTATACTGTTATACATGTGTGTTTACGTTCACTTAAAACATAACTGACTGTGTTTACATGAATACTCACCAAGACCGGCAGTTTGACATTATTTTGTGTGTATTTGACTGTTTAAGTGCAATAAGCAGTGAAAAAAAACTCAATGAAGTTCTGAGAGGCAGCTTTATGTTCGTGCACTTTGGGTGTGAGAACAAAATATGTGGAAATGAGTAAAATTATGAGCAATACGAGCAATCCCACGCTGAAATTCAAGCCCTGTAACACCAACAACATTCATCCGGAGCAAATGAAGCGAGTGAGTGAGGGGAGGCGGGTTTGTGTGTCAGAGAGAGAAAGAGCAGCTGGTATTGTATATCTATTCTGCCGAAAATGAGTATTGGAAGTATATTTTAAGTATTTAATTATAATAAGTATATTTTTTGACCACTACATTGCACACAGTTTATTATTTCAGATGCATATTTAAAAGGTTACAAATGAAAAATGTATAGCCTTTATATTACAAATATATGTGGCTCATCAGTAGATATAGGTCATAGCAGCAAACATGAAATTTCTACCAGGCATTAGCACTGAAGGCAGCGCCTTCAACTTCTCTCAACACAAAATGCTTATGTCGGCATCAATAGCCTCATGGGCAGCACACAGACATACAGCGCTGTTGTGCTTTGGGCGTCCCGAGTTTGAGCCGACTCATGGACCATTCCCAATCCCGCCCCCCTCTATCCCACTTCAGTTCCTCCCTGTTCTTAACTGTCTTATCTCAATAAAAAAAAAAAAAAAATCTTAGAAAAAACTCCCTTTCCGAGATATTAACTTCTGTGGACAGCCTGGACATCTCAGCAAGCTTCCCACAAGTCCATCCTTTTGGAATTGTTGGATCACTTTTGTGACAGTAGTCAAACTTATTAGCAATGCTTTACTAATTTTCTTATAACCTTGACCTTTTTTGTACAAAGAAATGATTTTCCATGTGGTGTCATTTTGTCAGCATTAAATGGCAGTGGATTTTCTTTCAGCTCTTTATCAGGAATGAGCAGCTTTTCTGGCCTCATGTCTGATACTGAGAGCTCATACAGCTTTCATCTTTAAGTAAATTGATCAGCATTATATAAATCTACCACTAGAGGGCTTCCACAGCTGAAGTCTGAGTCTGATTGCTGCTTCTGTCACTTTAACAGGCAGTTGTGGATTCAGCACCACAGACAGCAGCTGTCAATCAAACTTCAGCATCACTGATGACAGTTTAACAACACAAACTGAACAAAGAGTGAAATGCTGAGACTTGTGAAGACTAAAATTGATAATCAAATGTTTTATGTGTTTGTGGAGTTTAAGTGCATGAGGGAGTTGTGTGAGCTGTGTACTGCATGAACGTGTGTGTAAGGATTATATGTCTACCAAAGTTTCTTTGGTCAGTGGTATATAATATCCGAATCTACTGTACGGCTCCAGAGAAACACTGACAGCTGGCATAAAGACAACATTTTCCAGTCTCTCTCTATGGCTGACATATGAAAATAAAATCATTTTCTTGGCAAGATATCTGGTGTCCGGTCCCGTGATTCAACCATAATGGGGACAAAGTTTAAATTCAAGTCTACACATGAATTCATCTGCTTCCCTTCATTTTTTTAGCTTTAGTTTTTACAAACAATAAAATTATAAAGTATGCATAAAGTATAACATTATGTCAATGTTTAATTTTGCCAGATGCACTCTTTCATGACAAACTCACAGAAGGCGTGAAATCAGTGCCATTCATTGTTCATCAAAGCAGAACAGAAGAATAAGAAACAAGCATCTACTCTATCAACTACCACAGCATAACACACACAAAGATCATGTCACTAAAATCAAGATACTCAAGTCATTAACACATGTTTACCACTAGATGGAGCCAGAGGATTCAATAAGACATTTGTGTTTGTTTACAGTCTCAGTCCAGTTGTTGCTCTCAAGGGATCTTATAACAGACTGCATTAGTTCAAAGACTTTATCTGTAATTAAACAATACTATCCCTAAAGGAATTATTTACAAATTTCCATTTTATGTTGGGTTGATTGGGATTTTGAGACTGCACTTCCATCTAGCAAATATTTCATATGGTCTAACTAAAACCTTTTGGAGGAATTGCTGGGATGTATTATAAATAATATTTTTGTTTTTCATAATTAAACATTTTCCAACTTATCGATATATGTTGAATATCAACAAAGCATCTTTTTATGAAGTGGAAAGTGTCCATCGTTGCTAAGATGAACATTTCCTGTTTTTATCACACCTGCAGGTGGCTGAGGGGCTTCTTGGAAAAAAGAGCAAAAGAAAACCACAAGCTGAAGAGCATTTTATGCTGTTGATCTTTATCACATTGACCACAGTATCAAACAACCCTGCAAACACAAAGACAAGTCTCTTTAACCTAGTAAAAGAACACAGTTTAGTTTGGTTGTGAAGAAAAAAAAAACAGAGCTGTTCAGGAAAGACATGAGACTGAAAAGAAACAGAAACCAACTGATGAAGTGGAATGAGTGTGCAGATATCTGCAGCTGATAAAGACTAAGATTCAATTAAATTCTAGGCTCGGTACAGAGCGATCACACTAGTCAAACAAACCAGACTTTGGGGGTCACGGTTCAGATCTGTTATCAGCGTGACTGTGTCCAAGTAATGTCCATTTCAGAAATGAACAGTTCAAGATGATAGAAATCATGTAGTTATCTAACATTAATTAGTTTTAGGCAGAAACAATGAGCTCATTAAAGCAATTATTACAAGTGTGATCATGCATGTTTTGCAAAGACAATAAAACCAAAACCTAGATACACAAAAGGAACAGTCTTTAATATTAAATGTTATATTTATTTTTAACACACAAGTTCACTTCTAATTCATTCATTCTTCATGCACCAAAGTCATTGTTTTCTTTCAGATTCTGGAATCAGGATGTTCGAATGTTTACAAGAATATTTTAAATATCAGACAGTATACTTAAGGTGGATTTGGTTACTATTTTTCTGTAAAATCAAAAGTGTATCAGAAAATCACTCTTAAATCCAGTAGATCTCTGTGGTTCTGGACAGAAAAAATCAATGTTCAACACTGTAACACCTCCTGGAATTCATGAGAAACTTAATGAAGATATTCATAAAAAGATTGTCATCTGTGTGCTATCTGATCACGATCTCACCCATAACATCACAACATCAGAATCTGCGGTCAGAAACTTCCCAGGGTTTGTGAGCCCAGATAGACTGGTGCTTGTGCTTTCACTGCAGATAAACAGCTGTAATTGCAAAGATCACATGCTGTTTTTAGTGGAAAGAAAACAGATTCATTATCTACAACATGGAATAACATCTATGAATATCATTCACAAAAACGTTACTACGCAGCCAGTACTGGGAACGCCCACTAGCGACCTCACCACCAGCCACGGCTGACATGCAGTGACAAAGTGTGAATGCAGCTTCAGTCTTTATTGTCTTCTGCCCACAAATGATGTTGATCTTCTGTCACTTTCTGTTCAGTCTCATGTGTCTCACTGTGGGTTTCCGGAGTAGGTCTCTTAACCTTCTTCTTTTTTCTGGTGGCTTTGAGCTGGAAGGAAAATGGCCTGTTTATTTCATAAACACACACAAAAAACACTTTGTGGCAAAGGTATTCAGAGACTGTTGCTTTTATTCCTCTCTCCTCTGATCCTAAGAGGGGATCACTAGTGACTAACATTAGAGACTGCAGTCTTTAACATTCTGCCCGCCTCCCATCCCGGTGACCCGGGTTAGAGTTCCGCTCGGAGCGAGACAGATTGGACTGGAGGGGATACATTGGTGCCGTGACCCGGATGGGAGTGAGGTTTAGTGGGTAATTGTAAAAGAGGCCAGCTAGTGAGAGCTGTGCAGATAAGCCTCACTCCCCTGAGCTCAAGAGGCACACTAGATACTAGGGCTGCATGATTATGACAAAAATCTAATTGTCGATGATTCCCTTGAAATTTTAATTGCAATTATTAATTATGATTATCACAATTACCTTCAATGATGTTTTAAATAGCTTTTACCATCGTCTGAAGCAACTGCATGCCATATTTTTATGAAAAAAAAAAAAAAACTAGCTGAAAAAACTCAAACATTGGTTTGGTTTCTTTACAAAAAAAAAATAAAAATAAACATATGCATGTAATAATAATAGGCGCTTTCACACCATATTGTTCTAGGATCTTAGTTATAGGCACTAACCACCAGCATGATTCCCCAAGAACTAATGTTCCTCTAGGGCCATTTTCCTGGTTGCCAGTACGAACTCTGAAGTGACGTAAACTGCGCTTGTTGTTGTGACTTTTATTTTGACGGTGCTGAGAACAGCTTAGCCAGAGCCTGAGCACACAGTGCTCGCATTCTCCGTCTTCATTAGTTTACGATCTGTTTAACAGTCCTGTCTAATACATTATTATATAGAGCTGTTATACAAAGAAAGTAGACAGTACATGAAAATTATTAGCTTTTGCCATGTGGTTGATGCTCAATATCACTAGCTGAGCAGAAATACATAATCATGTTTTGCTTGTCCGCTCAAAGTTGCGCTGGATTTTCTCTTTGGCATAAGGTTGAGAGGTCCATCTATCACTGTTTCCGATGTTGGTAGAGTTAGTCCGTGGACTGGGCTGTGTACAATGTGTACATAGCTTTTTAAAAATGGTGGGTGCTGGTGTTTTTGTGGCATCCGTAATCGTAATCACAACTCATTAGCATCCTTGTTAGCTTGTTAACCCATCCTCCATGGGTTTGAGGCCTGCTTGAGCGGTCCGGAGAGGTATTTCCTACGCCTTCCCTATTCATCTTACGGAATGAATGCAGTGCCAGTTCCATTTTTCCCGTAAGTAGAATAGGGAAGGCGTAGGACATACAGCGTAAGCTTTTTGAAGAATACGAAAGTGCCGTTTTGGCAGAAGCACATGTGATCATTTGTGTTTATAAAGCATATACATTTACATTTTTTTCAAAAATGAGCGATGGTTTCTCTAGATAACACCCTTATTCCTCGTCTGGTATCGTTTAAAGCCCTTTGAAGCTGCACTGAAACTGTAATTTTGACCTTCAATCATTTGGAGGCCATTGAAGTCCACTATAAGGAGAATAATCCTGGAATGTTTTCATCAAAAAACTTAATTTATTTTCGACTGAAGAAAGAAAGACATAAACATCTTGGATGACATGGGGGTGAGCAAATTATCAGGAAAATTTTATTTGAAAGTGAACTAATCCTTTAACGTGCTTGTTAGCGCACATGCCTGCCATCCCAGTGACACAAGTTCGAGACTGAATCCTGACGGAAGGGGTTAAATTTTTGCTGTGACCAGATGGGAGTGACATTTAGAGGGTAACAGATTTAGACATTTAGAGAGTAACAGAGGCCAGCTAGTGAGAGGTGTGTAGGTAAACCTCACTCTCCTGATCTCAAAAGATATAGATTGTTAGCGTACCCGCCTCCCATGCCGGTGACCTGGGTTCGAGTCCTGCTAAAAGTGGGGCAGTTAGGACCAGACGGGTTACACTTTGAATAATAAAATAAAGAGCAGCCTTTTGTAGCAGAGTGAACAACTCTTGGGTTTACTGAATGTGCGTTGCATGAAGACGGACTCTTCTGAGGAAACAGCGGATTGGGAACTTTTCATTTGCCGCTCTTATTGCACTCACTATCAGAGATTACACCACAGGCTCACTGCCGCTCATATCTGAGCAAAATCATCACCAGAGTCATCCCTTACTAATGATGTCATCAGAATCAGAAAGAGCTTTATTGCCAGGTATGTTCACACATACTAGGAATTTGTTGTAGTGACAGAAGCTCCACAGTGCAACAGAGTGACAGTGACAAGACTGATAATAAAAAGAACAATATACAGATATACAGGCAATGCGCAAAATAGCTTTAAAAATCAAATAAATATAAATTAGAATAAGCAACTTACTATGTACAGATATGTCAGGTGTAAATTAGAAATGTAAATAAGTATGTGTGTTAAATAAATAAATTATTTACATCAAAATTATTTACAAATTATTTCATCTCCAGCTAAAATGCATGCGTGCAAGTTTACTTTCACGTGAATCATGCAACAGTTGTGGTGCAATCAAACTCAGACCACAAGTCTTACATAACCAAATTATTCTTTCAAACCGCGCCTCATTTCTAACTAAACAACCAGTGTGAAAGCACCCTGAGTGTGAATGTGCAATCTGAGATTAAGCAAGAGAAAAACATAATGTGCAGAGTTAAACTTACAGACAAAAACACACAAGAATCACATCAGTGCATGAAGATTCAGAGACACTGCTTCATTGTCTTGCCTGATGATGAGCTCAACACATCTGAAATGAACAACAGTGAGATGACAAAAAGTCACTTTGAAGACATTTTAAAATGTCCTCATTAAAAAAAAGACTATTCAAAAACAGTTTTTAGGATTAGTCTGTAGCTTGATATTACACATAAAATGTCTGATATGTTCTCATTTGTGTGTTTATGAAGGACAGCATCACCTCATCTTAATAAACACTCAATCACAGCGAATCCTCCAATCAGCAGCAGAGTCGAACATATAGAAATAATGTTGAATAAAGAGAAATCTGCAAATATATAAACACATACAGTATAGAGAACATTGGGAGGTACAAACAAGGATGAAAGAGAATCGATCATCTCTGATCGCAGAAATTAAATGTGCTTTTATCAGTGTTGAAAGCAGTGTGTTAGCATTCAAAAAATCTGCTGCAAATATTGCAGATGGTGAAGTATGAATGACAAAAGCGTTCATGAATGCATTTTGTGTGAAAGCAATGAAAAATGATTCACAGTCACCAATTTTAATATAGATATTTTTAATGGAATCAATACTAAATAAGTAGCTTGTGAGTATCGATACATCAATGCTGCAGCCCATAAGGTTTGTACAAGCACATATTACAAATAAAACTGAACATTTAAAGGGAAGACAAGAGCCAGAATAACAGAAGCTGATAATATTGAGCACTTTAAGAGCAAAAAACAACATATTCCTTTATGAATGCACACAATTATGATTTTGTTCAGTATATCAGGGTAAAATGATCAACTATGATTTAAAAGCAGGAAAATGTAAAATGAAAAGCATGGCTTGTTTGCTGAACATCACTTCCCAGCCAGCAGAGCCATGTGGGGCCCAAATGGGTTTGACCTGGGCTATCTAACTGGGACCCAGCCAGTTTTGCACCCAGTTTCCATGTAGGCCCCACATGGATTTGCCCAGATGAAATGAACACTGCTTAGTGTGCACACTACAGGCTGTTTAATGTAACACTTAATCAGTGTTGGAGGTAATGAGATAATTAAGTGATTGAATAATGATTTTGTATTAGTGAAGAACACCTGCTGTTAACAAGCAGAATCACTGAAGGAAAGAGAAACACAAGAACTACTTCCAGCCACAGCCTTGGATGAAATCAACTGAAGATAAAATACATTACATCTCTCAAGATCTGATTAAACAACTCCACAAACAACATTAGCTTCACTTATTACTAACCAGGCTGACTTTATTTCTGTCAGACATCTACAGAAGTTCGTATTAAGAATTAAGAAGAGGCTTAGATGTTGATTACTTATTTTAAAGTAATAGTTTGATTTGATGTTACCATTGTGGCGATCAGTGTGTGCTTTAGTCAGGCTCTTGACTTTTTAACATTAGTTTTTCTCTTGACAGCTGTGTCTGTTTGTTATGGTGAGAACAGCAACAGAAAATATAATCAGATGCTGTAAGCTGATTGATGATTGATGATAAGAATATAATCATCATATATTGGCTTAACTCATTGATATTATGTGGGAGGTTTATACGGGTAGTATGTTATTAATTCTGTTCAATGGTGCAATGCATTCTGGGAGCCATGGATAAGTTTCGTATGATGCACTCAGAATGCATTGCACCATGAAGCATGTCACCATTGTTGAGATTCATATGCTGATTCTTGATGTCTGTGTGCGAGTAAAACTCAAATGGTGTGTTATAAATCTTTTGATGTTCTGATTAAATTCTATTATTCTCTTGCTGTAGAATCATAACAATAAAACAGAATTAATAACATACTAGGTTAGTAATAAGTGAAGCTAATGTTGTTTGTGGAGTTGTTTAATCAGATCTTGAGAGATGTAATGTATTTTATCTTCAGTTGATTTCATCCAAGGCTGTGGCTGGAAGTAGTTCTTGTGTTTCTCTTTCCTTCAGTGATTCTGCTTGTTAACAGCAGGTGTTCTTCACTAATACAAAATCATTATTCAATCACTTAATTATCTCATTACCTCCAACACTGATTAAGTGTTACATTAAACAGCCTGTAGTGTGCACACTAAGCAGTGTTCATTTCATCTGGGCAAATCCATGTGGGGCCTACATGGAAACTGGGTGCAAAACTGGCTGGGTCCCAGTTAGATAGCCCAGGTCAAACCCATTTGGGCCCCACATGGCTCTGCTGGCTGGGTTGTGTTTTGCTCTGTGAATTAATTTTAACATTTATATTTAAACAATAACAAGTTTTTAACTTTCATTTAATTCCTCTGCTACATCATGTTTCTTCAACTATACAGAAATGAAACTCGTGTGTGACTCATCACTGATGATCCTGTCAATCACATGTGGCTCCGCCCACAGAGCACAGGATTGGTTCCTTCATGCTCCGCCTCTTACTGCAGCATCTTCCTGTTGATCTGAACAAACAATAAGATGAAGAAAGACTGACTGAAGTTCATCAACAACATTATAAACCTTTCACAAGATCCACAAATCAATCACACTAGAGCTGAAGAGAGTTTGATGGATGATATTGAGAAGAGCTGCAGGTTCAGACACTCACTGATGGATTCTCATGTTTAGAAAAGCTCTGAGGATCAAGAGTCCTGCAGGAGTCTTCAGGAGCTCTGGGATGAACCGTCTGTGTGGAAGAGAGAGAGATCGGTCATGTGATCATCTGTGATGGATCATCTGACTGTGACGTCTCACTTACTGTGAGTGTGTTGTACAGGTCAGAGGTCGTGGACTTGAGATCAAGAGCTGTATATGAGTCTTCATTGGGATCAGAGATCTACAGGAGAGACAGAAGGAATCACATCACAAAATATCACAATAATAAAAACATGATCAATGAAACATTTAGAAATATACACATTTATTTAAAAAAAAATACTGGAAAAAGATCCACAAGTGTTGAAAGTAAAGAGTTTTTTACACTTTTCTTGTCTTCTTCCCAGCTAACAGAATTTTGTTATAAGAACGTTCTCTAAATATTCAGTGTTGGTTCTGGGAACATTAAAATCATCCAGTTTTCTTGACGTTAGAGGAATGTTTTTATATAGTATAATGTTCCTCAAACGTTCTTTTAACTTAATATTGATTTAAAATTCTTTTCTATTAATTTCTAAAATTTTCAGAAAACATTTCTGCATTGATAAATCAGATCAACATGTCTGATCTAATAACAGACAAAAGATTACATTAAAGTGGTTTGAACAACTGCTTTTTTTCTCTATAATTGCTAATTCTAGAAAATGAAATGCTGTATCAAACTCAATCAATCATTCATACACTCACAGTCATCAACATTCGGCATATGAAACACAACAATGGTGACATGCTTCGTGCAGCATACAAAACACATTCTAGGTCCCCAGCATGCATGAATAAAATATGCTGCTGATTTTTTTGTATTGTCACCATTGTTGAGGTTTGTATGATGAGTGTTGATGTCTAAATGTGCCGTTTTTAACTTCTAAATAGTTTTGGACAAAATTACACAAATCAGTTCAGTGTTAAAAGTGATTTCTGTCACATTTTTGAGATTACTATTTCCTTTTCACGTAACACTTCAATAGCAAAAGTAAAGGAAATTACAAAAAAAGCAGCTGATTAAACAGACATGTTGATCTTCTTTATCAATGCAGAAATGTTTTTTGAAAACTTCTGCGATTGCTGATAAAGAAGCAACTCTATAATAATCAGGGTCAAGAGCTCAAATGAACGCTCTGTGTGAAAGAGAGAGAGATCGGTCATGTGACTATCTGTGATGGATCATCTGACTGTGACGTCTCACATATGCTGCGTTCTCGCCACCTCGTATTTACCAGAATCTTGAGATGACAACACGTGACGTTATATTCGGAGCTGTTCTTGTCCTTGGAATGGGAATTATGTGTTTCCATGGCACCACTATGAACGCCTAAATGGATCTGCAGCGGTCAGGTGGTACATGTGGAGCTTTCAGAGTTTCTGTTACTACGATCTCTACGAGGACGTGAACGCTTTTTACAAGCTAGAATCTCATAACTTCAGGAATTATGAGGCCGCGTGAACGCACCTTTACTGTGAGTGTGTCGTACAGGTCAGAGGTCATGGACTTGAGCTCAAGAGCTGTATATGTGTCTTCATTGGGATCAGAGATCTACAGGAGAGACAGAAGGACTCACATCACAAAATATCACAATAATAAAAATATGATCAATGAAACATTTACAAAATATACACATTAAAAAAATACTGGAAAAAAATCCCTGACAGTGTTGAAAGTAAAGGGCTTTTTCATGGGACGCCGTTCACTTTTCTTGTCTTCTTACTGCCTCTCATGTGTACAGATGTACAGAAGTTGGAGCACTTGCTCATCTGACATGATTACTGAATAAATATTTTATTCCATGTTGCATGAAAGCAAAAGCTATATTATATTGTTACAACAGAGACACGGAGGCAGGAGTAAAAGCAATACAGGTAGGTTTATTGGTGAAACAGCAGAGCAGATAGTGATGATGTGAAGATATAGCAGTTCTTGGATGATGGAGAGAATGTGATACTGTCCTCCTGATGTCTTTCAGATGCAGATGGAGAGTTGAGTTGGAGGATGATGGCGGAGACACTCACACACTCACACACACAGGCAGGTAGGCACACGAGGAGAACAGGAGACGAAGGAGATGGAGGAGATGACTGGAGCAGGTAAGTATGCCGTTTGGAGTCCTTAAGGTAAGCATACAGAGATTGTAGTGCAAACGAGACCGGACAAAGACTGTGTGTGAGTGTGGTGGTTATATGGTGCTGGTGATTGCTGAGTTGATGACGTGCAGGTGACGGTGATTAAAACTCTGGTGATTGTGTGCGTGGATACTGCAGGGAGGTGGAACCTGACGTGTCTGTGACAGTACCCCCCCTCCCACGGCCCGCTCCTGAGGGCCGCGGACCCCGACGTCATGGTGGTCGTCCTCTAGGGCGTGGGGCAGGTCTGTCCGGGTGGTTGGTGTGGAAGGTCTGTAACAGGATAGGATCAAGGATATCATTCTTGGGAACCCATGAGCGTTCCTCGGAGCCATAGCCTTCCCAGTCGACCAGATATTCTAGTTGACCACCACGGCGCCGGGAATCCAGAATCTCGTGAACCACGTAAGCAGTGCCATCATCCAAGATGAGTGGAAGGGGGGGCTCGGCGGCTGCCACGTCAGGTTCTGTGGAGGGAAGAACAGAAGGGTGGTGAGACTTGAGCAGTGAAACATGGAATGTGGGATGGATTCTACTATACTGTGCAGGAAGCTGGAGGCGATAGGTGAAGGGGTTGATCTGTCGGACGATGGTGAACGGGCCAATGAAGCGGGGACTCAGCTTCTTGCAGGGCAGACGCATTCTGATGTCCCTGGTGGACAGCCAGACCTTCTGCCCCGGTTGACAGACTGGAGCGTCGGAACGCCGAAGGTCGGCTGTCGTCTTGCGTCTGCGCAGGGCTCTCTGCAGTTGGTGGTGAGCCGAGTCCCAAACCCTCTCGCTCTCCCGGAACCAGTAGTCGACTGCTGGAACGTTGGAGGGTTCCCCATCCCAGGGGAACAGTGGGGGTTGGTAACCGAGTACGCACTGAAACGGTGTTAATCCAGTTGTGGCTTGACGGAGGGAGTTTTGTGCGTACTCGGCCCAACCCAGGTACTGGTTCCAGGAGTTCTGGTGGCCGTGACAGAAGGTACGCAGGAAGCGGCCTATCTCCTGGATCTTCCGTTCCGTCTGCCCGTTCGACTGAGGATGGTATCCGGATGACAGGCTGACGGTCACACCCAGGAGGGAGAAGAACGCCTTCCAGACGTGGGAGATAAACTGGGGTCCTCTGTTGGAGACGATGTCTTCAGGTATTCCATAATGACGAAAGACATGGTTGAACATCAGTTCTGCAGTGGTCATGGCGGTAGGTAGACCCTCCAGGGGGATCAGACGGCAGGATTTTGAGAAGCGATCTACCACCACCAGGATGCAATTGTGACCATCAGACTCAGGGAGATCGGTGACAAAGTCCACTCCCAGGTGTGACCAGGGTCTCTCAGGAACGGGCAGAGGATGGAGCTTGCCGGTGGGAAGATGGCGTGGGCTCTTGGAAATGGCGCACTCCCTGCAGCCCTGCACGTACCTTCTGATGTCGTTGGCCATGTTGGGCCACCAGAAGCGCTGTTTGAGCAACGAGAGGGTCTCATTGACCCCCGGGTGGCCAATGCCAAGTGAAGAGTGGGTATTGTGCAGAAGTGGAGTGCGACGTGCCCGTGTGACGTATTGCAAGCCTTGGGGGCAACCCGGCGGAGTGCGTGTGGAGGCATTGGAGGAGGGAACGGTTTCTTCGGACCACTGGATGGGGCTCACGAAGATTGACTCCGGTAGGATGGTCTCTGGGACTTCGGGCTTTTCTTCTGGGGCATGGAGGCGAGAAAGGGCATCAACTTTTGTATTTTTAGAACCAGGGCGGTATGAAATGGAAAAGTTGAACCTTGAGAAAAACATAGCCCAGCGAGCTTGGCGAGGGTTGAGTCTTTTGGCAGCCTTTAGATACTCAAGGTTTTTATGATCGGTGAGAACTTGGAATGGATGAGTAGCCCCCTCCAGCCAATGCCTCCACTCCTCTAGGGCAAGCTTGACGGAAGGAGTTCACGGTCACCGATGTCGTAATTGACCTCCGCCTGGGTTGAGCTTGCGGGAGAAGAAGGCGCATGGATGGAGTCTACTTGGTGTCCCCTGCTGCTGCGAGAGGACCGCTCCCACTCCGGTGGTAGAGGCGTCCACTTCCACGATGAAAGGTAGGTCAGGATTAGGGTGGACGAGGAGGGGAGCGGTGGTGAAGGCTCTCTTGAGGGTCTCAAAGGCGTTGGTGGCTTGTTGGGACCAGGACAGAGACTTGGGCTGGTGGCGGAGCAAGTTGGTGAGTGGACTGACGATGGTACTGTAATCTTTGATGAAACGACGGTAGAAATTGGTGAATCCTAGGAAGCGCTGGAGTTCTTTGATAGTTGATGGAGTGGGCCAGGTCTGGATAGCGGAAACCTTCCCCTCGTCCATCCGGATGCCACTGTGGTCAATTACGTACCCCAGGAACTGGACAGAGGGCTGGTGGAAGGAGCACTTTTCAGCTTTGAGGAAGAGATGGAATTGCCGTAAGCGTTGGAGGCCCCCGCAACGTGGTGGCGATGTTCGGCCAAGCTCCGGGAGTAGATGAGGATGTCGTCAATATACACCAGAACAAACTTGTGGAGAAACTCCCAGAGCACCTCGTGTATGAAATCCTGGAATACGGAGGGGGCGTTGACCAGGCCATACGGCATCACGAGATATTCGTAGTGTCCGGTGGGCGTGACGAAGGCGGTCTTCCACTCGTCCCCCTCACGTATCCGGATGAGGTTATACGCGCTGCGGAGGTCCAACTTGGTGAACACAGTGGCACCGCGGAGATGTTCCAGGGCCACTGGGACGAGGGGAAGTGGGTAGCGGAACTTGACTGTAATCTTATTGAGGGCACGGTAGTCGATGCAGGGCCACAAGCCTCCGTCCTTCTTAGCCACAAAAAAGAAACTTGAAGCAGCAGGGGAAGTAGACGGGCGGATGTAACCTTGACTGAGGGCCTCTTTGATGTATTCCTCCATGGCCTTCTCCTCCGGTATTGACAGGGGGTAAATGCGTCCCCTGGGCACTGGCTCACCCGGTAACAGATCGATGGCACAGTCCCATGGCCGGTGTGGAGGAAGCTTGGAGGCGCGTTGCGGGCAGAAGACCTCACTGAAGTGGGCGTAGTCCGGGAGAACATCCACGGATCGCTTCTCTACAGGACTTTCGATGGACGTGGCATTGATGGAGAGAGTCTTGGAGAGTGGAGATTTCGGAGCAGGAAGTGCTGGGAAGCAGTCAGGAAAACAGTGGTCGCCCCACTTCAGGACTTCGCCCGTGCGCC